>NW_010319077.1:0-4159 GCF_000700745.2 Antrostomus carolinensis | reverse complement strand
TTTTATTTTTTATTTATTTTTATTTTTTAAAGTCTAAAATGATAAAAGTTTTCAAAAGTCTAAGAGATGCAATCCACATAATCCAGGAGAAAACCAGGGAAAAATCTACCAGCAGGAAGGAGTTTTTGCACTTAACTTGCAATAATAATCACTAGTGGCAAAGTGTTCTGCAGAAAATGCAGAAATTCAATGAGATTTTCCTTATCTGACAGCCCAGTGCTCCCAGTCCAGCCCAGTGCATTACACAATCCATACTGGAGGGCAGGTTTGGGCAGGAGGTAGCCTGGCTATTTCTGGTTTTTGGGTTGGGTTGGTTTTGGGGGGGGGTTTTGTTTGGTTTTTGGGGGGGGGCTTTTTGCATTTCCCCCTTCTCTGTGTTTTATGCTCAATATTTTTAGATCACCATGAAATTCCAGTAATTGCCATCTAGATGACACATGGAATTTTTCACGGAGAAAGGCGCTATATATACATTTACATTTTTATTATCAAGCTTAAAACCTCCACTTCCTCTGAAAGACCATAAACATGACGTATGGCTGTTGAATTTGGAAACCTAAACAAACAACTGGAAAAATAAATTCAAGCAACACTTAATGGCAAGAAACATCACAACCCATTTGTGCTACCGAAACCAGCTATTTGTAAAAAAACCTGACACAGAACCAAATACCTCCTGCCTTTAATTGCATTGTTTGTAACGAAGGCTCAACTATGTATAAGCACGGGATGACATTAGTATTTAAATTATAGCTCTTAATAACAGAAAAAATGTTGATATTAGATGACTATCTTGACATATAACCCCTTTTTCTTGTATTTTATGAATGAATATTGTACTTACCAGACAGCAGCGCAGCGGTAAGTGGTAAAACCTGCACCCTTTTGCAGGATTATGCCCAAATAGTGTCATCATTTCGTTCCATCTGTGGAGCAAGCTGTCGTTGGTGTCTGGTGAGGTACAAACTTACTGGGAAAGAAAATCCCTGCTCTGAGAAATTTGTACTAATTAGTGATAATTAGTGATACCGGAAGGTTCAACTCTAGCAAAACCAGCCTGCCCAGTGCTGGGATCACGGAGCTGCCCTTGCCCACCTTTACAGCTGGTCAACTTCTTCTACCTCCTCCTGAGGGACAGTTGCACCAAAACAGTTTTGCAGTTGGGAAGATGAAATCTGCAGGACACCACAGGAAGAAGGACTTCCATATTGTCTCACTTTAGCACACAGTTTACATTAAATCTCATTATCTGGCCACTAAAACTTGAGTGAGCACTTAGGAAGAAGGATGTTTGCATAGCACGCTGCTCCACTCGTTTGGGATTAGCTATTAATTAATACCCTGACGAGGCTCTAGGCTCCGTGTCATGTTTGTGAGGCTGGAGAAAAGAACTCGGAGCTCCCTCAATGGAAACACGTGTCCCTCGGAGGATGCTGAGACATCTCCAGTTACAATGACACTTGGTCATCCCTTTCAGCAGACCAGGCAACTGACATCCCATAGGAGCAGATTTCCTTATTGAACATTTTATGTAGGGTCAAGTAAAATTTTGAAGAGTCCTCTCCAATCCAGTCAGCAACCCCCATTCCCCGTCCCTCTGTGCTGCTGGGGTAGAAAACGGGCAGAAAAGTTAGGCCTGGGAAGAGGGGAGGGGTGGAGAGAAGGTGGTTTGTGATTTGGTTTTATTTCTTATTATCCTCTGATTTGATGGGTAATAAATTAAAATTCATTTTCCCCAGGTCGAGTCTGTTCCACCCATGATGGTAATTGGAGAACGATCCCTCCCTGTGCTTATCTCGACCCACAAACCTTTTGTTATATTTTCTCTCCCCTGTCCTGCTTGTTCATCAGATCACCCATGAAGTTCTTCTCCTTTTTGTCTTCCTTTGCCACTTATTTTACACTTCATTTCCACAGTGCTAAGACCTATTTCCATAAGCTAAGCTCCACCTTAGGAGACGAGGCCTATGGAAACCATACTGGGTGAGCTGCTACCAAACCCACACCCCTACCCAAGGCACGGGAGTTGAACCTGCATGGCAGGGACCCTTCCACAACAAAGTGCCAGAGTGTTCCAGCACTGGCAAAAACTGACTTACAGGAAAATCTAAAAAGGAAATTACAAGCTGTTAAAGAGACACAGAACACAGCTCAATAAAACTGCTCTTTGCTTAAAGAAATCATAGAATCCAGAATGGTTTGGATTGGAAAAGGTCTTTAAACTCATCGAGTCCAACCATGAACCCAACACTGACAAGTCCCCTATGACTAACCCATGTCCCTCAGCACTGTGTCTACACGACTCTTCAATCCCTCCAGGGATGGGGACTCCACCACTGCCCTGGGCAACCCCTTCCAATGCCTCAGAACCCTTTCAGCAAAGAAATTCTTCCTCACATCCCATCTCAACTGCCCTGGCCACAACTGGAGCCCATTTCCTCTTGTCCTGTCACTATTATGGCAATAAATATTGCTATGAATATTTATGTCCTACCAATATTTTGATAGGACGTATCACATAATCACAAAATATGATATCAAAATATTATATCATCGTATCATATTTTGTCCTACCAATGAATATTGTCATAAATATTTTAGCATCAAAACCATCTATGAAAAAATGAAGGACTCCATTCTTATTTCATTTCACTAGAGGAATTTAAGGAGTGACTAAAAAAAAAATCTCCAGCTACTTAAGTGTTGCACATTCTCAAGATGAGTAACTATATATTTAATATTAGAAGAAGGAGTTCAACTCCAGCTCTTACTAAACAAGATACTTGACAGAAGTGACCACACAGCAAAGATGTTCAGATGTCCTTTGGTGCCAAAGCCCAAACACAAGGAACTCAAATCACTGCAGCCACCGGGAGGAATATGATCAACTTCTGCTAGAAAAAGAGGAGGGTGTGCTTCTGAGAGATAAAGAATTTCATTTCCATTGTGGATGTGAACTGGATACGAATGCTCACCTGGATCCACCAGCAGGAGCTGGGATGACCAACGACTGCTCCACGGCATTACTGAATGCTGAACTCCCCGTGCCACCAGAAGCAATAAAGGTTGGTGATTCCTCTGTTAATTCATTAACACAAAACCCTGCTAAAGCCCAATTTACTCCATTGACCTGGATTTCATTAACAATTAATGATACGGCAGCTACTTTTTAATAGGAAAAATGCTGTGTAAATGATGAGAATCCTTTTTTTTTAAAAAAAAAGTCTATTTCAGAGATTTTCTTGAGATAAAAAGAAAATGAATGATATTAAAACACAGTATTGATTACATAAGCAATTTTAATTAAAGCTACAAAGTGATTTTTAAACTGGACTAGAAACTTGTTCAAGGGAAAGAAACAATTATTTTCTCAAGACAAAAAAAAAAAATAGCTCTAAATGTCCATGTTTCCATAGAGACAACCTCTATCCTTTTGTGCTTACTAATCTATCTTAGTCGATCAATACTTTATGGTAATTGTTTCCATGGTAATTGCAACTATAATAATCCCCCTGTTCAGTATAAAAGTAAAACCAAAACAACTTGGGAAACACAGGCTGCGTCTACAACAGTGACAGCAGAACGTGCTCCTTTGTCATGATGAAAAGGATTTTCAAATTAGTGTTTAATTAACCCAGCTGGAATTCACACTTTAGGTGAAGTTTCATAGGGAATGTGAGGATGAGGATGCAAAGTTGGTTCTGGCCAGTGCTGGGCTCAATTTGATGCAGCTGAGTTCAGCAAGGGGAGAAAAATAAACTGGAGAGCCTTTGGGGTTGATTGTCCATGGCGTGAGGAAGAGCACAAGGCTCTGGGCATCGTTGCCACCCTTCCATGCTCCTTCTTACCCTGCCACCATGCTGATGTGGACAGGGACAAGAATGAAGTGATGCCAGTCCAAAACATCAGGGACCAGGAGCAAAGAATAAATCATTAGTGAAAAAATAAATCATCAATGAGTTGAGGGGAAGGAGGGTTTTATTTCCACACTGGACCCACATCCAACACAATGGTCCAAGCAACTTGCAGAAATGATGGTCAACATCCATGAGGCACCACAGAGAACAACCCTGAGCCCTTTATCTTAGGCACTAATTTCCAGAAGTGATCATTTAAATGTTCATTATCATTCACAGAATCACAGCATGGTGGGGTTGGA
>NW_010319076.1:54792-66994 GCF_000700745.2 Antrostomus carolinensis | reverse complement strand
CCAGCCCCTCTCTTCCACCCCTCCCTCTCCTTCCTCCCTGTTCCAGTGTGGGTCCTTCCACTGGCTGCAGTCCTTCAGGATAAGCCTGCTCCAGTGTGGGCTGTCTGTTGACTGCAGTTCCTTCAGGAACTATCGAGTGCTGCAGTGTGGGATACTCCACAGCTGCAGTGTGGATATCTTTTCCAGCGTGGTCTTTTCCATAGGCTGCAGGGGAATCTCTGCTCCAGGAGAGGTTCCCTGGAGCATCTCTTCCCCCTCCTCCTTATCTGACCTTTGTGTTTGCCAGCTGTTCCTTATTCCCATTGCAGAGTGGCTGGAACCTACTGTTCTGGCATGGGGCAACCCCTAACCTCTTCTCATGAAGACCCCCCTGTAGATTCTCTATTACCAAAACCTTACCATGTACACCCAGTACAGATCCATACAAAGAATCTGGAGTGCAGAAGCGTTGGAGTCTTTACTGTTCCAACACTTGTGTCTCCTGTCTAGGCTAGCTGTGGATGCCAAGGGAAGTCACATTCCTCAAGAACCAGCATCCTGAGTTCCCCTGCTCTGATTAATAGTACTCATAAAGCCTCCACGGTACATTCTTCTGACACATTGCAAAAGGGAAAGGCCAGGATAGAGAGGAAACGAAGGGATCCCAGTTCTGTGAACCATCTACCATCATATGAGAAAAATCTGTCCCAGGCCAAGTTGCTGCCTTGTATTCTTTGGCTGCCAGACTGAGTGGAGCATCCGGTGTAAGAGGTGGACAGGGAATAAAGCAGGAAGGTGACAAATGCAAAGGCCAAGCAGAAGTTTCCCAAAGCTTCTCGTGCTTCTTGCTCACCTGCCCTCTTCTTGTTCCCACCAACCAAATCCCCGTGACCTCACAACATTCGGTGCCTGTTCACTTCTGAGTTTGAGCTCCATTGCGTTATGCAGTGTTGCTTCTCATCCCTGGCCAGATGCTGAAAGAGAGATGTCAAATACTTATGCCACATGCATGGAAGTGTTGGAAGGTGTTTGATTTCCTTTGGCTAAATGCTCTTCTATGGTCATTCCAGGACATGTCATTCAGGCCAGACCTGTTAGAAAAAGATCTGAATACAAAGGCAGGTCAAGAGTTGTCATCAAGGTTTATGTGAATAAACTACCTGTTGAACGGGAGTAATGAGAATTCTAATTTTGGTGAAAAGTAAAGGGCACCTGGTTTTATGGCTGTCATTAAAATTTATTTCCCAGTTTTTATGAAGTATACTATAATGCTGGGTAATTTTGCAATTCTTCAGAAGGATTTAACTTTTCCTTTTTAACGGGTGCATTGGGCTGGCCCCAGCTAGTGGGCAAACTCCCATACAGGTGCTCACTCACTTGCCCACCCCCAGCAGGAGAGGGAGAAAACAGGAAGGACAGCAGTGGGTCCCTGACCCCTTCCCACAGAGGCCACCCCTGCTATCAAAACCTTCCCACCTACACCCAATACAGTGGTGCTGAAACTAATTTGTAAGATAGAACTTTACGGTCTCTGGCAGTTACCCTGCAATTCTGTATAAACACCTTCACATTAAGTTTTTGAAGTCTAGGATGACTTACTGTTTCGGCATTTGCTGTTTTGATTGAATCTGTTAAACGTAGCTAGTGCGCACAGTGATTCTCACCTGGAAATGCAGCTTGCTTAGATATAGCCAGTTCATTGCGGTGCAATGCCTGTAAAATGCTCCTGATATAAATGAGTTTTTCTGGCATTTGTCTGCCTTTCCTTTTGTGAATGACAGTTTTCACTATTCTGAAACTAGTCTCACTGGATTTCAACTCTGGTTGCAAGATTTTGTATTGATGGTAGTATATCAAAGGTTTATGCCTTTCATCATCTCTGTTAAAAAGCTACACTTTTTTGACTTTTTTTTTCCCTTGGTGAATGTTTTTGTTACCCTACTTTTTGCAAATCTTTTTCGTATTTGGTCATATTTTATGGAATAATTAGAATAGTATAAAAAACATTTTATTTTATAGCATTGTGCAAAATTGCATGTTTGTAAACAATATCTTCAGCTTTTTAAATATTTCCCAGTTTATTTTCAGAACCTTTCTACGTGCTCTTTGTTTACATCAAAATTCAATGAATAGTCTAGTCTTTCTGTATGTACACCCTGATTTTTATCGGCATATATATCTGTTATACATGGCTTGTGTCAGATGCTGTGAACTAACTATTCTTTTCAGCAATGAGAATCTGAAAAGTATCTTAGCAAATCAGCTGATCACATCCTGTGAAGCAGGATTTGAGTCTACAGCTAAAATGGGTAGCTGCAGGGCTTTTAGTATTAGACTCTAAATTGCAATTTCCTGTTTTGCAAAATCACATTCATCCTTTACAGCTTCACTAATACTCTCTTCCAGGGTTTTCCCCTTGCTTTTTAATATCCCCTAACTATTGCATTTTATCAAGTTCCCGTGCAAGTTTGGTATTAGGCAAATGATGCTGTTTTTATCTTCTGCAATTTATCAGAGTTTGAACTATTTTTAATCCTGACATTCACTGTGATTTCTCTTATTTTTCTTTGACATATTTATTAAACCAATTATATGTATCTCATTTATATTAAACATAAATTACTTCTTGAATGAGAAGACAAAGATCTTTATATTTCTACTTTGCTTTGTGTTGGCAGAAGCATCCAGAGCACGTTGGTTTTTCTCCTGTTCTGAGCAGTGGTATACATTCACAATACAGTTTAATCATGAAATGAAAAATTAATAAATATATCATGGGAGAAACAAATTAGCTCTAATTTGTTACCTAAGCAATCTCCTGGCTTCCAGGTAGTCAGAGATTTGAACTCCCAGAATGGATTATTTTCTTATTTTCAGGAGAAATGAATGGATAGGGAGCTATAGTCCTAGTCCAACTTACTGATAAGTACAGTTGAGCAAATAGCACTGAATAGAAATGTTAGCAACAATTATATGCCTATTGCTGTAATACAGAAGCATATTCAGAACTGCAGTCCCACACTGAACATCGCCAGCACTTCTCCCAGCAGTGTGGCGGTACTGCCATATCTCTGTTAACCTCTGCTGAAGTCTGAGCGCCAGGGATCCTGACCAGCCACCCAGACCCCCCTGCATCTCATCATTATATTATGCTCCTCTCAAAAATGCTGCTGATACATGTCAAAATTGTGTTGTACTGGCTTAGTTGGACAAGGGCTAAACATAAGTTATTTGCAAGTATGGACAAGGTTAAACTATTAATGTAACATCCTGAAAGCAATGGACCCTTGCAAAGATGAAAAGTATGGTAAGACTACCCTTCCGAGAAAAACCCTCAGAGCTGGGTACCATGGCAAAGAGTCAGTTCATTGAGAGCTTTTTCCCCTCCTCCTCATTGAGTAACTTTCAAAAGAATACGTCCACAGTTACACTACTAAACATGAAATCATATAGAAGTACTGAATGCTTATGCTTTATAACATACAGCGTTTTCCAGAGATAGAGAACGACAGGTGAAATGTTTGTAGCATCACACAGCTGCCTTCATGCCACATCTGAAGGCTCTTGGAAAAGAAGTCAGAACAAAGCAGCTCACTTGAAAGGAGTGAATTGTTTTGATATCCAACATAAACTCAGTGTTGCTGCTTGAGTTCAGGAAAGTGTCCTTCCAGGACACACAGCTCTGTAAGTGTCTGTTCTAAAGTGTCTGTAAATTATTTTGAAATGTGATATGTTGACCATGCTGGGACAGATTTCTGAAGTAGATGAAGGGTTTGATTAGTTTGGGCCAATCCCCATATTCTTGATCAAAACTTCCTACTTGGTACTCTTCCCATAAATAAAAAAAATTGAGTGCACAAGATTTGAATTTTATTCATATTCATTACTTTGTACCCTTCAGCCTTTCTGTGAAATTTATGTCACCACTGACTTTTGTTCACTTTCTTACATTTAAAAAAACAAATTAAAAAAATTCTCTTCAACCAGAGAACAGAAAGAGATTAACTAATGTGCATAAACCAGCACTAGAAATCATTGACTTGTCTTAATTTTAAAGCCTGGTGATTCTCTTTTAAAAAAAAAAAAAAAAAAAGAAAAAAGAAAAAAGAAAAAAAAAAGAAAATGCTCCCTTTTTTTAAAGTAATGAATGGCTGATTATTCAGAGACTCTGAAAAGTCTCCAGGCCTTTTGCTCAGGTAATTTTTTCTTAAATTCAGTGATCTGGATACTCTGTATTAAGCTACTCTGGTTTGTCCACCCCTTTTGTCCTCTCCAGTGACTTTAGGGTTTTCCTGCAAGCTTGTAAGGATGTTTCCAGCAATCTGGATTTGGTCTCAAGTTCTGTAATCAAATTGTTATGCTTTCAGTTCTCTTTAATTTTTTGGTAGTCACTCGAGCTTGAACATTAGAATCTGTACCCTGCTTACTGTGCTCTTACAGTGTACTTTCATAGCATGGAGAGAGGCTGTCTCATGAGGGGTAAAAAATAATGGTGTTCTTGTCATAAGCTCTGAGAAGACTTGCAGATGTAAGATGTCTGCTGTGTTTTAGTTAAAGCCAACAATAACATGAAGCTGCATCCACTGAGAAACAGGTAAAGTCAGAACAAGAATTAACTGCCCTGTGTAGTCTGGTTTCCATCTCTGCGTCTGACTTATGAGAGCCATTCATAGTCTGTCTTTATACTTAAATAGATACCACAAATAAAAGATGCTAATTAAAGCTATGTACTCCATACTTTTGCTTCTGCTTGTACCTTTCTTTTCAAGACTTTAAATGTAAAAAATGATAGCTCTACTTTGATAAGAAGCTGGCACAGGACAGAGTTTTCTTCCAGTGTATTTTTCACCTTAAATTTTTGCCATTCAAAATTTTGTCTGAAATTCTTAACTTTCTGCTCATGCTTTATTGCCCAATCATTTCAGCTTAAAGCTTCATTTTTTTATTTTTTTTTTTTTTAAGATTTGTGAGATATACCCTTCACTGAAAGTTTAATAGAACTGGACTGATTAAGAAAACAGTCTAAGAAGCCAAGAAATTAAATCTAAGTATTTTTGCAACATAATTACCCTTTTCTGAGTTCAGAGGTAGATATTTAGCCACCTTGGAGCACCTGTGACAGCTTCACTGCTAAGTAAAATAAGATTTAAAACATGTAAACTACTTTTTTATTATTTTAATAATGCAGGAATTCTAATGTCAGTCATCTTCATTGGAGAAATAGAATAGGATTTTTCATTATTAAAGCATGAATTACCTACTTGTTTTCTGGGTTGAGATTCATCATTCATATAGTTTGGAATATTTGTTTTCAGTAAAGACAGAGTATTCTCTTCAAAAAGAGCATATTTGAAATCCTTCTCTTGGGGACATTGCATGTAACTTTTTCTTCTGGGTAGTTTGTGCTGTCTTCTGAAGTCTGTAGTTTTGCTGTGCTAATAACCCTTTTGCTCAGATTTGTAGGGTTTTTTATGTCCTAGATGAATAAAATTCACATGTAAAATTTACTTTGTGCTTGTTTGGTGCACAGCTTAGTGTTCTAAGGCGAGTGCAATGAAGGAAGAAGCCTCAGTTACATGTCCTATGTATTAACAATTTAGGGAAACATATCCCTGTCTCTTCCTTTCTTTGTTTTCCCCCTTAGGAGTGTAGGGCAGCGTGTGCATCTGCTCCCAGGGCTGGGGACTAGTTGTACAAATGCATTCACTTTTGCATTGACCAACACAATAACTCAGTAACTGTTGAAAGTAGGCTCCAGTGCCACAATGTTCTGCCTTTAAAAGATAACAGAGAAAAAGAGAAATTAATAACAGGAGCCAAGGTGCCTTCATTTCCATTCAGACAAGTGCTGTACACAGCAATCACTAAAGAGCAGAACTGTTAGTCTCACTGTAAGTACATCTTGCATTTTGGATATGTGGCTGTTGACCTGCCTTAGTTCTCAACAAAGACCTCTGATTTCAGAATTGGATGCTTGGGTTTTTACAGTGATGCATTAATAGTAATAATCATTAAGGTAACAAGAAATGAATTTGTTCTTCCTGGCTTCATGATACTGTACTACAGTCTGAAGTTAGCTAGGAGACTCCCCTCCCCTTTCCATTGTTGTGTGCGGCTCCCCGATTGTGTGTCCCAAACCTTTGATGTTAGCTGCTAACATCTGGATATGACTATAAAATAATTCCTGTTAAATTTTGTAAATTTTAGTTCTGTTCCTCTGATAGATAGGTACATAAGGAACAATATGTGTAAAACGGTCACTGAAGTTCCCAACCGCCTAAAGTATGTGAAATCATGTAGTCATCGTTACTGTGCTGTGTTCTCTTTTCTAGTTTCCAAATAAAACAGTAGCCCAAGTTGCCTGCAGTATGCTGAACATGCTGTTACATTATGTACATAGACTTCAAGTGTATCAAGCTGATTCACCTTTAAGAATTATACAAGTAAGTAATTTTTTAAAATTTGACATTTTTTTTCTTATAAATGCAACAGTAAAATGTATTTCTGCGAAATTAAAATACCAGAATATTTACAAGTCTGTTTCACAGAATGTTGAATTAGTATAAATATAATCTTACTGAACGTCAACAGTAGGCGTTCATGTGACACTTACTTGCTGACTCCAATATTAGCATGTGAAATGGCTCTATCATGCTTATTTTTTCTCAGATGCAACTATGTTATTATATATATGAGAATGTTGACAATAAAGTCAAAATTTTTAAAAAATATTAAATATCTTAAAATATTTTTATTTAAGTTAGTGATGAAGTAGTTACTTAAAATACAAATCTACAATTGTATTTTGCATATCTGTATATATGAAAAACATATAACACTTTCCATTAAAGTGTTTCAGTATAAAGCAAAAGTAATTTTTTTGAATACACGTTAAATAACAAGGAAGTAGACTATGGCCTCTGTGAGTCTGAACCACAGAGAAAAGATTGCAGACTCCCAGGTAACCAGAAAAAGAATTGTGTGGAACCTTCTCAAAGGATATAGCAAGCATTTCTCTGCTCCTCTGCAGTCATCTTGTTGATTAAGTAGAGGCAAGATGTTTACAGATTCTAGTAGTTCTGAGAAATAATGGAGCTCAAATAGCCCCATACACAACCCCACATCAGACTCCTTCCTGCACCCTACAAGTGAGTTGAATCAAATTCTCTTTATGCATGAATATTTGGAGTAGTTGTGTAATTTCATTGTCCATAATGCACCTACATCAGTCAAGCAGAACATATTCCATTGATGTCTTCTGTGCAATTCAATTTAAAAGATTTTATTTTTTAAAAAATGTGTCAAGGAATAGTGTAATTTGTCTTAAAATAGCTTCAATAGAATTTAACCATAAATCTATTATTGTGTCACATTTACCCAGTTAAAAATTTATTTTAAACTTAAATATTTAAATATTTTCAAATTATGCTATATTTTCCCCAGATTCTCATAGCAACTATTACCCATCTGCTACCCAGTACAGAAGCTTCCTCTTATGAACAGGACAAGAGGGTAAACATTTTTCATTTATTTTTAATGTGTTAATTTAATTGGAAAGGCATTTGACATAGCATTTGTGCAAATATTTAAGCTGTACCTTTAAGTAGGGATTCACCTCTTTAGGTATAATATAGTCTTCTTAGAATTCCAGCAATATTCCTTATACAAGTGATTTTCTGAAGTTTTTGTAGGAAAATATGCATTTAAAATTAATTGAGATTGATTGTTTTCAGTAATTGGAAAGTCTTCTTTTTCTTTATCCTCAGTGAACATACAAGCAAATGAAGTAATGTAGACTTTTCAGACTTGTCTTACAGTCAAAATATATTCACAACTTGTAGAGAATACCTTTCAAAATATTTATAAGATTATGTTTTTTTCACTTTCTATCCTAAGTACATTCTTGAGCAAGATAGCCTGTAATCTTCAGATGAATTTGATTGTTGTCATCCTCCAAAACAATTGGCATCTATTCGTATTTTCAGTGAACCTGAGTCCCGTAGCTAAGACAGGCTCTTTCTTCACCTGATACTCCCAGTAGTACTTTCTGCCTCCTGAAAGCTGTGTGTCATCTTAATTATTTGGCTTTGCCCTGGGACTGTGGGGGACAGTGGTCATTTAAACTTGGGCGCTTTGGTGCAGTTTGTTGCTGACAGGGCTGTGGGTCTGAGCCGCCCGTTCCCACGGGAGCTGGCATTCATGGCAGGCTCGGTTGGGCCTCCAGAGCTCCGTTTGCCTCTCCTCTCTGCTTGCGAGGAGGCAGTGTTGCTGTATCCTGACTACAGCAGTATACCAAGCTAGCCATCTTTCCACTTGAGGTGCTGCCCATAAATCAGTAAGTTTCCCTGTGAACTAATGCTGATCATTGTACGTCAAATATCATACCAAAACTTGGCTTACCTAGTTTGGCAAACTTAGGCCTAATGGGACTTAAAAGTATCTTAAAAGTTGGTTTAATATAAGAATACTCAGAGCCCTTCACCATTAGGTTTATCATGTGGTCCTCTGAGAGACAAACTTGTATTGTGTGAAATAAGTGTGAAGTTTATATGATATTTCTTAGTAAATTAGTTAAGTGGATTTTCTTTGAGAGGTTTTTGTGTGACTTGGAAAATATTTTAGAGAGTCTTGCAGCTATTTATCTGAATTGTTTCTTTTTCCACAGCTAAGCTTTATAAATTAAAAATAATTATTTGAAGCCAGTAAGTTATTAATAATTTGGTGTGTATGTGTGTCTTAATCTAATTCTGCTCTACAGTCTTTAAAAACATCCCCTAGAGGGAGTTGGTTCTTTTGCTGACTGAGTAGCCTACAATACAGAAAGCGTTTAGATTTCTTTCGGATGGCTCCTGGTGCTGCGTAGCGTTATTGACATGTCGTGGAGGAAATCCTGTGTTATTTCTAAAGCACTAAATGCAGCTGAAATAGTTCAGTTTTGTGTGATATTTGATTCACTTTACAATGAGATTTATGTGCAGAATGGTGCATCAGCATTAATTCATACCTGTTAAAAAACTGCACCCCACAAATCAGTTTTGAAAAATCATAGGTATCCTCATAAGTACAGTGTCTGCTCACAGACTTACCATGATGAGAAACTGTTGTATGGATGGTCTTTGTTAAATATCTCAGTAGCCTATGTTTTTACTGATGCTGTAGGTTTTAAAGATACAGTGTGTTTTAAACAAGTGTGACCTGCAGTTACTGCAGAAGGTTGACTCTACTGAATTGAGAAAAGAAAGTGAAACAGAGAATTAAAATACAGTGATAAATGCGAAGTAGCAGATGCTGTTTCAATTGATTTGTAACTGAAAGTATTTGTTCCAGTTGGTGGTTTCTTTACTTCTTTGCTTATTGGATTGGATAATGGCCTTGCCATTAAAGACCTTGTTGCAGCCTCTTCACGCTACAGGAGCAGAAAATGATAAGACTGAAAGATCCGTTCTTAATTGTATATATAAGGTACATGTTTCTTTACTCACTAAATGAGAATTTCTATGTATGGAGGTAGCATCAGTTTTCATGGAAATGAAGACAGAACTTTTCTGTAAGCTGGCCTCTGTTCTACTGCTGAAATACAGAGTGCTGTCTGTGTTCTTGTATGTTTTACTGTAACTGCTTGATCTTTGGTATGTTTGAAATTGTTAATTTTGTGTTGCATTTTGTGATGTTTAACCAAGTTATTTTTTGTATGCCATACTAGTAGTAGGCATTTGTGTGGTAGAAGACCAGCTATACATTTAAGACAAACAAGGAAGTAGCTTTTTTTATACCAAGCAATTTTATTTAGCAATAAGCAAAGTAAAAAGCACTAAGTTATAATTGCTGTCTGTAGGGACACAGAACAAAGAGAGGTTTGGGGTTTTTTTTTTGCAAGGGAAGGGGATTAAAACCTCCAGCAGCTTAGACATAGCATATGTAATTAAAGGATAGGAGATCTAAAAATAAAGGTAGCTTAGTGATTTATTGTAAGTTTTGTTTCTTGTTTCTTTATTGTTAAATTCCACTTCAGTATAGACACTGTGTTAATAATGTAATTTGCAGACCAGGGTTTGTTTCTGTAAACATTAAACATCTAAAATTTTCCCTCATTTTGTCCTGCCTACCCGGTTCTAACAGGTCAATTTAAAAATGTAAAAAACTTCAATTTTTATAAAACTATCAAGCAGAATTTCAGTAGCTAATGTCATTAAATTCTGGTTTTGTTCTAGGTTCTGCATGGATGTGTCTACGGATCTCAGTGTTTTAGCAATCCTAAATATTTTCCTCTAAGCCTTTCTGATTTGGCATGTGTGGATTACGATCCTTTTATGCATTTAGAAAGCTTGAAGGAACCAGAACCACTACATTCTCCAGACTCAGAGAGGTCTTCTAAACTTCAGCCGGTCACAGAAGGTTTGTCACTCTGCCTAAATACATTTTCTTTCTAAAAGATTTTATCTTGGTTTCCAGTATTGAAGTATTTGTCTAAAGCATGGGTTTTAAATTATACCTAGACGCTAGGTAAGAACCATTAGTATGGAATGAGCTAACATAATTTTGAGCAATTACTGTTTGGATAACTGAAATAAGAGTCTTCTGAACAACTTGAAGATCGATTTGATATGGATTCGTCTGTTTTCTGTGTATCAGCAAAAAGTGCTAAGTACTGCAACATGAATAAATGTTGCTTTTCAGTTTGCTTTCAGTAAATTAATTCATGTGTTTCAGAATTTTGCTTCTTTTTCTATTAATATTTTGGGGTTTTTTTCCTGTCTGAGCTTGCAATATTGAAAGCTTTCAGTTAATATTTTATAGCCTATCATAATTTATTGTCAATCTGTTTTCACTGTTTAAAACCACAGAATTATCTAAAAAGAGAAATTTTCTCTCATCTGCTTAGAACCTTAAGAGACCCAGAATTAACAGTTTCTTCAGAAGTTGAAAATAGAAATAAAGAATCAAGGAAGTAAGCTGCAGAGGAGTAGTGTATATTATGCAGTGTATCTTGTAAATATCAAATGGCTACGTTGGGAAGAAAATTGAAAAAGACGAGATTAATACTGATAGCAGAAACTCTGTGTAGCGCTATTCTCCCTCCATATTAAGTTGTTCCATTTAGGCTTCCTTAAAGGTATTAAGAACTAGATAAATGCAGAAGCTCTTTGTAGCAGCTGTGTGCTAACAGCAGGTGATTTTGTGGTCTGTAGTGACTACGTGCTGTTTTTTATGTAGAGAAAATGGCTAATCATTGTGCCCTTGTCTAAGGCATGCTTCATCATCCTCAAGTACTTTTTTGGCCAAAGAATTCTAAACATAGAGCTGTCCTCTAATAAGCTCAGTATTGGATTGAACAAGTCTGATCTGAGAACTATTGGCAGGAGGAGCTGTAATTATTAAATTTACTGAAGAATGAAGCAAGGTACTATAGTTGGCTTTTTGTCAAATGGCTGTGGTCTTATTAGTAAAAAGTAATCATCTGCTGGGTCAGAATGAAAGAGGCTTCGAAGGATTCATTCTGTCCTAATTACAGTCTCACCTATACATATTATGTAAAGCTAATATTTAAAGCATTTGCCAAAATTAACTTCCACTGCATGTTCTATTACAGTGTAGTGAATTGTAGTGGCTTTTTATGCCTGGCATCTTTTGTATTCTGTAATAATCTGTAATTATGGGTTAGCAGCAAATGCTGTGTGGCTTGTTTAATCTGACAATCTGAAAAGACACCCCTGAATAGATTTCTCTTTAAATGAATGTAGTTGCACAAAGCCTTTGCATCGATATCTTCATTTTGCATTTCTGTACGTGATCTGTTCTTTTATGATTTCTTATTAAATTTCTAAATAAAAGTAATTTCAGATGTTCCTTTTATCTCTCCAGATGAATTAAGGAAGCCCCATATGTTTTTAAAGTTTCAGGGCTCTGGAATTGTAAGTCAGATCGTGAAATTTAATTGGCAAACTGCAACATTATAATGCAACCCTGGTCTTGCAACCTTGGCACTTCTAGTCCATATTGCCAGGCAGAGAGTAAAATTGGCAGTGCTTAACCGATTGCACAGCATCTGTTCTCCCTGGCCATTGTTGAGTGAAAGGAGTAAAGTTAGTGGATAAAAACCTGTCTGGGATTCAATCAAGACAGGGGATCAATTAATGCAAGCTAGCAGCAGAGCAGTATGCCAGTGAGTCAACCTCTTTTTTTTTAGTAGAGTAGAAGTGCTATCGTGATACCTTTTTTGAAG
>NW_010319076.1:0-54759 GCF_000700745.2 Antrostomus carolinensis | reverse complement strand
TCAAGGAAGTTCTACAAAGACAGAGGGGAGGTTGATAAGTTTCCTTAGGTCACAAGCAAAGCTGAAAGTACTGAAACACCAGATTTTTTAAGACAGGGTGCTTTTGATCAGTTTGGTAGATGTGATTGATATACACTGGTGTGCCTCCCATTGTTCAAGGTTCAGATCCATCACAAGTTTTAGGGACACTTAGCCACGGTATGGTGTGGTGTCAGACCATGAAGATACAGGACTGTAGCTGTGTAGTGGGAACAGGACCTGTTGAGAGGCTGGAGCAAGCTGTGCAGTAAATGTCAGGGCAAAGATTTGGTAAATCCTGTGGAAACTGATGATGTGGAGAGAGAAGAGAACCATTACCCTCTCTGTTTCAGTACCTTTCCAAGTGCTGTCTCTCACAAGGAATCTGTTATACCTAGGATTATCTGTGAAACTGTCTTCCTTTCTGTAGGTTCCGGGTACAGTGGTAGATTTAATTGTTAAGTGTTATATTTAAACCAGAATGAACTTTCAGCAGCTGACAATAAAGAAATCTGTAGGAAGCTTTTCTTGCATCATCACAACTTGCAGATAGCAAGTCCGTGATGCTTTCATACATCCAAGGAATCACAGGGCTTGTCTACATGAAGGTTGATGAACTGATCTGCTAGCTAGTATTGGTAATAGCTTTGTCTAGCTACAGTACAGGCATATGAGTGCTGCCTGTGCTAATTAACCAAGCCTAACTCATCTGGATTCAGTGTCACACTGACAGGGGTGTTTCTTCAGGGGTAGTATAGCATTATAGTCCTCTTCACTGTACGGTTTAGATGCGCAAAAGCTGACTTGGACTGCATTGTGCTGTGATCTGCTTACCCGCTTCTGATCTTCCACCTGTAATTACAGGACCATGAACATATATGAGGGAGAATTAAAATGGAACCTCTCCTTAAAAGCTTTTTTGTTATATTAAATGATGCGAACATTTAAGAAAAAGTAAAATTGAGTTTTTTGTGGCCCTTGTATTTACAGGGAAGCTGGTTACATGCAAATAAGTAGCAGTAAACAAAAAGTGCTACGTATCTTCTAATGTTAATAAATAGCAAAACTAGACTATTGAATAGAGTCTAGTCATAAAGAAATAATATTTTATGGGAATTTTTCTGTAATTATAGGCAAAACCATTTTGAAACCTGTTCTTCATAGGTCACAAATCTCTTAGAGATAGTGGTGATTAGAAGGTAGCAGTTGTATTGCGTAGATACAGTGGTCCATCAATTATTGATTTAATGGATTTTCCCCCATTTGTCATAGTTCCCCAAACATATTTTAAACTCCTCTGCATAGATCAATCTTTTTTCCTAATATATTTCAATTTCTGAAGGAAAGGTTTCCCCTATCTGATGTTTAGTCTTAGCTTTTATTTAAAAATTAGAAATCTAAAGTACTTTTCTTTTAAGGCTTTGCTCTTTGCCTTTTTAGTGAAAGGAGACAAAGTACCACATTTTAAAAAACACTTTGTACATAGCACATCCAGATCAGCACAGTTTGTGTTTTGTCTAGTTATGGGTTCTCTGTAACCTCGTCTCTCTATACCCAAAGCTTAAAATTAGAAAGGAGTGAAACTTCTGTAAGCTGATGTAAAATACAGGTAGCTAAGCTAAACTGCTGAACTCTTAGGCTCTCTCTAATGGAGAAAGAGTTTCCAGAGGGTGATTCATCCCATTTCTCTAATTTGGGCTTCTAACTAAGATGAATTAGTCAGTACAGGTGCATCATTCTTTAGGTAGCTAAGAGGGTGAGGAGAGTTTAATTCCACCCTCAGTCATTACTTTTCCCTTCTACTGCATAGCTGTAGTTGTTTAGAAGCTGTTCAGCCAAAGTTGAATTCAGGAGTTAAGGATGCATCTTAAGGAAATTCAGAAATCCTCCATTCATGCTACTGATACAAATTAGTGGTGATGGACCTTCAGCCTTTCCACAGAAGAGGTAATTTCGTGGAAATAGCCACTATACCATGCTTCTAGCAAATTGCCATGTGGTCGTGTACACAGATAAATTACATTGCCCAAGCAAAAAGCTGTACCATTGTAAAGAGAGCAGAGTTGAGTTCACTCAGGAAAACAGATTGGCAAAGCAGCCAGCTAAACTGCTTTAATGTGTAATGGTTTGGCTTAGTTTGTAGAATTTGTGGCAAAGCTGTGGTGGCTTGTGTTATTGTGTGTTTTGATCTGCCCTCCAGAAACTAAGAGTATGGTGTAGATACTGATTTTAAGAATTCTGATATATTGAATGTCGAGTTATTCCTGATGGAGGAGTTGTGCTTCTAGGAACAAATTACTAATATGTATCCTTTAAGTTGCAAATTTAATTTAAAATTATCATAATTTCAAAAGCATTACTGGGCTCTTGGTTTTGTTTTGCCAAGGGAAATCATCACCAAAATCTGATCTGCTGTGTGCAAAAATCTTTCAAGACTGCTTTATTTTGTTTCAACGTAACAGGTTACATCTTATAGTTTACTTTTCAGTATACTTCTCTTAATACTTCTGACTTAAGTTTTCTGTGTCATTTTTAGAAGAATGATACTGTATTCTGGGAGAAGACCAGTGAGAAGTACTATTATCTTTTTATGAAAGCGGCTATGACAGATTTATATCTCAATTCTTTTATTTTTTTATTTTCCTTTGGGAGTAAAATTTTCAGAGAAAATTACTGTGGTAGGACTGGGAATGGAGCTTCCAAATTTGAATTCGATGTTCTGCTCTTTGTATCATCGTATCACCTTTCTTTTTTATATGTCACTTAGGCTCCTAAGGGGTTAAATTCATGCACCCAGGCACAATACAAGCATGGTACAGAATTGAGATCTTTATAGAGTTTGCCATGAAGCAGCAGTAGTAATAACTTAAGTACTAACAGGTCCCTCTCTTTCTTCAGGTTTTTCAGCAGAACTTAAATGGAGGCATTTAACCTACACAATGTGAGACTTCAGGTAGCTGGGAAGCTCACATGTCTTTGCTCCTAGGAACCTGAAAAGAGCATTACCTTTGCAGTGCCACGTGCTAAACACTTGGCATAAATATCCTGACAGAGATGAGCCAGCCTCTGCATTGTCTAGGGGCTGGTTAGTACTGCACGGATAAATTATTCTCCAGGCATCCAACTTATTTTCTCTTTGTCTTGTATAAACTTGCTTACAGTTCCTTCTTATATTTCAGCAGATGGCACTATAACTTAATTTCCTTGTATGCTATCAATATCTGGATGTTTAATTCAGCTTCAGTGAATATTTTTGTGTTTGTAAATTTTAAACCTCAGTAAGGCTATAGATAATAAAAATATAATACCTGATTTGTTCATATTTGTTTTTAAGCCCTTAATTAATTAAGATAGATGAGTTTATTTGAGTTTTGGAATAGTCTAAAAATTAAGTTCTTAATTTTGCCAACTATTAACAGAAATAAAAGTTTCGCTTTTTACAGTTAAGATCTAGTGCTTCTTAAAGGTAGGGAAGAGCCAGAATCCCAAATGTCTCTTACATGCTTTACCCAAACCTTGTGGGAAGAAAAGAAGCAAATATTTACTAGTTGTTTACTCTTGAAGTTGGAGAATGCATCCAGTGCTTCAGAAACTAAAGATCTGTCATAACAGTCAGTATGCATTACAAATCTGCCTTTATTTTTTCCAGTTAAACCAATTAAGACATCTTAAACTGCAAAAACTAATTTATTAAACATAGTTTTTATTGTGTATAAATACACAATATAAAGGGAGATGAGTTAATTATACCGCACTTAGGTGTCCAGGAAGTTATATTTTCTCAGTAAATACTGAATAAAAAAGTAATGTGGTTCAGAACATTCTAGTTTGATGGATCTTTGGTGGGAAAGAAGGTGGGAAGTGTTTGCAGCAGTTTTCCATGTTTAGTATTGTTTAAAATAGATTATGTAATCCTGAGGAATACAGTCTTTATTTATCTTCCCCTTGTAAATCCCAAATTCAAGGCATCTAGGCCCTGTTACAAGAGAGAGGCTGCAGAAATATGTGCTTCGCCATATTGATCCTGTTTTCTCTTCTAACTGTGATCTACAGTGTAATATTTTTGTGTATGCATTCTTCACCAGGTACCCTGAGCCAGTTGGGGGTTGTCTGCCTGGCAGTCACTTGCACCAGCTCTGTCCTTCTTGAGTAATGTAGAGTGGATTTGATGAAAGAATCTAGTGCCAATAAAGTACTTGGTTGGCAGGGTGTGGTGTAAACATTAAGAAATTCCTTTTGAGAATTTATATAACGTTGCATGCAGGTGGAAGGTATGCAACAAAGAAGGAGATGGCAAAGCCACACAATACCAGTACATATCACAAGATGAATTTCACATAAGATAGGCACAATTAACTTCAATTTCTCCCTTCAAGTTTTTCCAAACTGAAACTTCTTAAAATGCAGTTGAGACATGAGATCTGCTTTTTTAAAATTTTGCTACTGTTAGATTGTGTTCAGTATAGATAGCCTGGTCTTTGATTTGGTACTTTAAAATCATCCCGTATTATTCTCAACCTAACCTGCAACTATATACTCCCTGGGGAAATTAAGAGGGATTAGAGGTTTGTGCATCCATGTTCCTTTGTCTTTCACAATGTAATGATGTGGATAAATATAAAAATCCATTGCAGCTGGAAGTGGACTTCTTACAACACAATTATGTTCTCTACTTCATCAGCAATTTATTTTCACTACTTTAAGAAACCGGTATTTTAGAAGAACCATGCTGATTACAAAGCTATGGTAAGGGGTTTGGCAAGCTGTAAAATAGTGAAGATGCTTCTTCACATATCTTATGATTTTTTATGCTCTATATCTTTGAAACTAGTGTTCATGAAAATACATATTTTCCATTACTGAGTTGGCTGTATCCTAACCTTGCAGTGCTCATCCTCTGTTTAAGACTCACAAGCAAGAGGAGACCAAAAGAAATATGTAAATCTCAGTGCTGCTTTCTGAACTCTTCTTTTAAAACCTGTGTTCTTTCTCTTGCAGTGAAAACTCACATGCAGCAAGGATTAATTTCTGTTGCTGCTCGTACTGTCATAACACATCTAGTCAACCACTTAGGCCACTATCCTATGAGTGGAGGTCCTGCTATGCTAACCAGTCAAGTGTGTGAAAACAATGACAATCCATACAGTGAAAGTCCTGAACTTTCTCCTGAACTCTTTGAGAACCCAAACCTTCAATTTTTTGTGTTAAACAATACTTCCCTGGTGTCTTGCATACAAATCCAAGCAGAAGATGACATGCCAGGGGGAGGACTGTCTGCTGGACTTGCATCTGCTAATTCAAATGTTAGAATTATAGTGCGTGATCTATCTGGCAAATACTCCTGGGATTCAGCCATTTTGTATGGACCATCACCTTTATGTGGGTCTTCACAACAAACATCTTTTGCACTTTCATTATCACAACAAGATACAACAGAAGATGCTCTTTCATCTTTTGAGCACGTGGAGGATGTATCTGCAAGGGATGGAATTGCACTCCAAGTAAAAAGGAAATTCAGAGACACTGTACCAACATGGGATACAATTAGGGATGAGGAAGACGCCCTTGATGAGCTCCTGCAGTACTTAGGAGTTACAAGCCCTGAATGCTTACAGAGAACTGGTGTCTCACTCAACATTCCTGCCCCTCAACCAGTCTGCATCTCAGAGAAGCAGGAGAACGATGTCATCAATGCAATCCTGAAACAACACACAGAAGAGAGGGAGTTTGTTGAAAAGCATTTCAATGATTTAAATATGAGGGCTATGGAGCAGGACGAGCCAACCTCACAAAAGCCCCAGTCAGCATTTTACTACTGCAGATTACTTCTCAGTATACTGGGAATGAATTCTTGGGATAAAAGGTAAAAAGAAAAGACAAGATTCACAATTTAAGAACTTTCTTTTAAGGAATTGTGCTATTTTTACAGTGTACTAGTAGTTGAAGATAGAGTGAGTTAAACCAAAAATACTTCAGGCCAGCCAAAAAAAGAGAACAGGGGATGTGCAACTAAGGGGAAGATGGCAGCTTTCTTCTGCAATTCATCCTGTCATTTAGAGAGACAGAAAGAAGTAGCCTGTTGCCTTTATTGCTGTTTATATTCTTCCCTAAGAACAGTGTTGGAAGGAGAATTGAAGGAGTGATATCTTTTCTAATAATCCTTTCACCAACTGAACTAAGGGGTACTTCCATGGGTAAAGAAGGCATCTTTTTTTGCTTTCTTTGCTTACCATGTACATTCCTGCAAAAACCATTAACTTTCTGTGCCAGAAAGAGACTCTGAAAGCATCATATTCTGAGCTATTGTGTTGCTGGACAGTGTCCTGCTGCTTTGCCTGCTAAGAGCATGCTTGCATGCAGCCTCAAAGCATTGCATCTGTGTTAGCTAACTAGAAAGATGTCCCCTGCTTATTAATTCAACATTGGTGGTGTTTGGGTATTGTTTAGAACCACAGGAGACGAGACAGGTTTAGTTACAAAAGTAATGTCTCTGATTACATTATTATTTTTGTGTGGCTGTAGTTAGGTGTGTGTCTGCATATACATGTGGGTCTGTACAAATATTAGCATCCTAGAATTTGAGGGTCTTTCTGAAATCTTCTTTTGCCATAGCTGTCAAATTCCATGTTAGAGGCACTGAAATATTTTCCTGCTATGAAGAGAAATGGATATTCTGTGAAACAAAAATAATCTGTGTCACTGAGATGTCGCTGGGATAGACAAAATTTTAATGTTATAACCCTTCTTATTTGGGTCTTTAATTCCTCAAGGCAGTCTGGTTTTGAACAGTACTGCACTTAAACTCTTCCAGTCTGTTTTGCGGGAAACGTCTTCAAGTGCAGTTTAAAAGAAATTAGAAGTACCTTTCTTGCTGTAACATATTGTCTTGTTTTTTCATTAAATGGTCACAGTTGGCTGGGTGACTAGTGAGCTATGTTCGGCTCTCTTCTGCAATTCAGAATAGCAAAAGCTCTGTGTTTGCTGCACTAGCTCCCTAGGACAGTAGATTATGGGAGTGTCTTTTGTCACTAAGCATATATATTTTGGCCTAGTGTGCAGCTCACATATGCATTAAAGGGAGTTCTGCCTGAACTGCTATAGAGCAGAGATTGATCCCAGTTGGATCCAACAGGTTAACAGAAGTAAGGGTTGTACTTAGGGCTATAATGGGTGTAGAAGATTTTCTGGAGTAGAAAAAATTGCTTGTATTTTTTTTAAAAGACATCTTAATATTTTATATAAGAAAGGACTATTGAAAAGCAAAAGCATTTGCTGACTGTTCTTGCATAGACCTGGATATGTTCTTGTACAGTTCTTGTACTGTTCTGTATCCATCACTGAACAAGTTATAAGAGAGTTACGTATTTCTCTATTTAGAAGGAGCTTTCATCTCCTGAAGAAAAACGAGAAGTTACTTCGAGAACTCAGAAATTTGGACTCAAGACAATGGTAAATTCTTTAATGGTTGCCTTCTTATTTGTTTTAAGCATACTTGTGCTTAAATGGCTTTAATTGCGTAGATGTGAGAGTTGAACTATTTTTTTAAATAGTGTTCTAAATTATTCATGTGTTTTGCACTGTATTGTAGTTATTGGTGTTACAGTGAAATTACATTGGTGTTATTTGTGGAGTGAAACTCTACAAGTAGAATATCATGAGACAGAACAAACTCAAAATAACTGAAAATTATGAGCATTTTTATGCACAACATGGAATAGTTTTAAAACTTTGATATATGAAAGTCTCCACATTTCAAGCTTTGGCTAATTGTTCAGCTGTTTTCCAATGCTGTTAGTATATGAAGACATGGAATTCTAGTTGGAGTTGTAGCACAGAATTAAACACTTTGTTTTTGTAAAAGTTAAAATAAAATCCAGTGGATGTTTTAGAAGTGTGAGAAACCACCTTCAGTTGCTCCAGTGTCTCACAGTAAGCTGTGAACAGAAGACATTGCTATAGTACTTAAAAGATTCTTCATCCAGTTGCATAAGCTGCCTTTGCCACTGCATTCACAAGGCACTGTTGTTAACGGGCAGCACAGGGTCAGTAATGCCTGTGGTACAGGATTTGCTCATTTCAGAAGCCCAGCATTCCATTAGCAATTGGTAACTGCCAGCACCATCCCACATCTTAGAAGCGATGGCAGGGGTAAATGCTGTTCATGTGTTGCAAAACTCTAAGCTCTAGAGAAGACCAGACTGGAAGAGACAGAATGGCAATATGGAGATACAGAAGACATTCAGAACGAAGCTATATAGTTGTACTTCACTTCTGCTGTCTTTTTTGATGTTTTAAAAGCCACGCTCTGTGTGTACTCGGTACATTTTTTGGTTTGTATCAGTAAAGGCAGAGTTACGCAGTGACCATCCTCTGTTTTACAGCCGAGAGACACACAAGATCGCAGTGTTTTATGTTGCTGAAGGACAAGAAGATAAACACTCCATTCTTACTAATACTGGGGGGAGTCAAGCCTATGAGGATTTTGTAGCTGGTCTTGGCTGGGAGGTATTTATTAAAATGTTTTTATGCTAAGTTTGTTTACAGAGAAAACTACAGATCCATTTAGATATTATAAGTCTTTGGCTAGCATTACCCACAAGTACTGAAATACACTGTTTTGCAAGTAGAATGTAGAGACTAATTCTGGTTTTAATTTTATTAGCAGTACTAGCTATTTAATTTTAAACTCTTTCAATTTAAGAACGTTTGTGCAGGCAGAGATGATTCTTTCATGTGCAGTCCTGTACTTGGCTTCCATGGACTGATTAAGAGGCTTCTTGACTTCCTGGTGGGCCTGTAAGGTGTTAAATCCATTGAAATTTGAGATTTGCTCAAATTTGGGCATCCAAAAAATATAAACATGAACTGCTTTGAGCAACCTGGTCTAGTGTAAGGTGTCCCTGCTGATGGCAGGGGGGGGTGGAACTAGATGATCTTTAAGGTCCCTTCCAACCCAAACCATTCTATGATTCTCTCACACTCCCTTTTTCCTGCCTTCTACTACAGGCATGTATGTGTTCACACACTCTGCTCCATGTCGCTTCCAGTAGTCAGACATCTATATGAACCTACAACTCTTAAGTCACTAATTAAGATACTGTTACGAGGATTTCCTTTTTTGCATCCTTTCTTTCTGACTACACAGGATTAACTTCCATTGTAAAGTTCAACTTGGCACTGTCACACAGAAGTACAGGAATCAGTCCTGCTCCTGACTGACTGCATAAGAATCTGCAGGTTTTCTGTTCCTCTTGTGTTCATCAGGAGCATCCATCTTATTTGTTCTTTTACTTATGCCTTGGGTGTATCAGAGCACTGCTAGATTAACTGTGTGGATAATGGCTCTGACTTTTTCAAAGAAACAGAGGAAAACTGCTAGAAATCTGCTGACTGTCATAAACACATGTTTATTTCCCACATTCTTGATTCTTCAGGAGAAAAAAAAAATCACACTGTCTTCAAATATCTTTCCTAAGTGGGTGAATTCTCTTAGCCTTTATTAGCTAGGTTGAAGTGTTACTAGTTTGGATTAATATTCCATGATGAGACATTTAATATTTTAACATCTTAACATTAAATTCTGGATCCTTTATTAACAGAAAAGCAAATATATCCCATGTGGGCAGAGATCAAATGTATTCACATCTGACATATAGCTTTTTTTAGGCCCTGTTGTAAAAGTGAAATAGCACATTAAGCATGCTTACTTATTTCAGTGCCAAACTATTTCTGATAGAACTGGGACTTACAGACTTATTTACAAATTATCAGTTAGTTTCCTGTGACTTTTTTCACATTCACAGAAGGAAAATTTCTCAAGAAAATATATGGAAGGCAGCAAGACAATTTAAAATTGTCTGTCTCTCACACAGGTTTTCTTCAGAGCTCAGGCCAAGGCTGATGTAGTATCACAGAATTTTAAAAAAATTTAAAAGCACACGTAAGTGACTACAGTTAACTGATCTGGGAATAATGCAGTCAATATTCATTTACACAACCTTTCCTTTTCTCCAGCCTCATCTTCCCAGCAGCATCTTTGGTGACTGTGGAATATAAAATGCCACTGCACTGCAGTTGATTTCCAGTCTAGTTAGCAAGTCTGAGCTCTTTTAGAAGAGCGTAACTGTACTATTGTGAAAAGGGCCTTCACTTTTAAAAATTTGGTTGAAGATGCATTTCAACGTGTAAAGAATGTATCAATCACCTGATTTTTTATTTTTATTTTTTCCTTCCTAATGCTTTCTGGGCTTTACTTCTAGGTAAATCTCACAAACCATTGTGGCTTTATGGGAGGACTGCAAAAAAACAAAAGCACTGGACTGACCACTCCTTATTTTGCTACCTCGACAGTAGAAGTAATGTTCCATGTGTCAACAAGGATGCCTTCTGATTCAGATGACTCTCTAACAAAAAAGGTGAGTGTTTCGGAGTATTACCAAAAAGATTTTCTTTTGGTAATAAACCCAGAGAAATTAAGAGTCAAAGAAATTCCAATAACTTTTTCTAAAAGAACCATAAAATATCATAACATCTTTATCTGCTAATAGTTGGTATTTTACTGAAGTAGGTTAAGCCATATAAATCATTCTCTACCAATATCTAATTTTGCCATACTGGTGATTTTTACCATCATTGCAAATGTTGGCAGGATGACATGTGAAGTGGTGAAAGATGAAGGGAGGTAATGGTTTGTGTAGAAGAAAAAGCATTAAGTCTGAATGATGTTGTAGTACTTCAAAACTTTAAATGCCAATTAATAAATATGTGGTGAGTCCTTGCTAAGATTACTTTTTATTCACTTTGGAGTCACATGCTGTCTATTAACATAATTTTCCTTTCAAAAAAAAAGTTAAAAATATTGAGAATTCGACAATGTTGTATGTAAGGTGTTTTGTCTTAGTGCAGGCACAAATGCTCAACAGCGATATGATTGCTCATAGCCACATTAAGAAAAAAATGGTTTTCTGTACTGGTATTTTTTTCTTTAGAATTTAATAAATTCGACATTAGTTATAATAAGTTACAGTCTCGAACATGTGTCCTATTATAAATGAACAATTGGCTATCATTAGACTGTCCCCTGGCCTGCGTACATACATCTTCAGATGTGCTAATCCATTCAGTAGACACGTTAATGAGCGCTGGTTGAAGTGTAATATTGGAGGAACTGAAGCTGGTTGACCTCAGCGTGGAGTTTAATACTTGTAATTAAATTAGACAGTAGACAGTTAGTAAAGAGAGAAATAGCCATGCCTCTGGCAAGCTTCAATTATTAATGGCTTTTTTGTTCTTTGTGTTCAACTTGAAGAAAAAATATTATTGTTATTGTTATCATTGTAGACTTACTATGAGTTCAAACTTCTCACTGTTGCATCTTAGGTTGGTTTGTTTGGTGTTTTTTTAAATTAAAAAGATGTTTTTTCTTGTATACCTATGGTGCTGGGTCCTTTCTGTTCTTTATTTCCTGAAGTAGAGCCAGGATAATACTTAGGTTGTTAAATGATTTATAAAAGTGGTTTAATAGCAAAAATAATTTTAAAATAAGATTGTTGCTATTGTTCTAGTATAGAACAGTATGTGTGTATATATATATTTTTCTAAGTTGTCTGGCTTCTATATTTTTTAAACAGAAACTTAGTTTTATAAAACACAGCTTGTAATTATCCTTACAATGTTTGTTTATAAACTGTTTGAATTAGAGTATTAAAAAGTGCTGACAAGGGGGAAGATAGGTCACAGTTGAAAATTAATTAATAATAAATAATTTGCAAATGCTGTGGACTTCAGCAGAACACACAGGCAAGATCTCGTGTCTGTTTCCAGGAGTACCCTGAATCTACATACAGCTGTTCCTGCAAGGCAAGGTTCAGAGTGGTCCAGGCCTCCTGTGATTTAGCTTGTGAAAATGGTGTCAACTGGACTTTTCTAACAACTCCACCTTGCCCCAGGCCTATTTCTCTCCTACTTTACCCACAATCTCACTTTTCAGTAATTTGGAATATTTGAGGTCTGTATGAATAGGTAGAGTGTATCAAAAGATTGTGATTACATTTGTAGCTCAGTTACTGATGGGCTGTTTAATCAAGCTACTTTGTTTCTGTGTGGTTTTCTTTCTTGTTCTTCCTTGTTGTGTGATTTTTTGTTCTTCTTTTTAAGCCCAGTTTCCCAATGAATGGAGGCTTGTGACCCTGCCTTTATGTCTGTCTTCCCTTCCCTAGCACCTTTTGGCCCATTTCAATCAAATTCAATAGAGACAAGTTTCAAGGATGTTAATTGCACGTATGTTTAACAAAGATAGGCTAAGTAAAGGAGATAGAGTGAAAGAGACTCTTAGTGCTCCTACTCAGCAAGTAAAGACTGCATGGGAAGAAGCATTAGACATCAGGGAACCAGTACCAGAGAGATGCTGTGAAAGTCATCTCAAACTTCAGAAAAGCATTAACTGAAGTTTGCATCTTGGGAGAAATGAGCAAGTGGTATCAGGAGACATGAGTAGGAAAAAGAGACTTAATTCTTTTAATAGTCCTGCAACTACTCATGCTGCTTAGACTGAACACATCAGCAAAATAAATGTGTTTTGTGAGGTGCTGTCCAGCTCACACACGCTATTGGGGACCTCAAAATCATTTGAGAGCTGTGTGTGTGCTAACAATTGTAGTTGTTCTGAGTGCATGTACTGTTCATGACCTCCAGAGCAACTTGAGTTTTCAGCTTCTGTACAGGCCTTTCATGTGTTTCTTTGTCTCTTTCATTCAATGGGAGAAAAACAGGCAAACTTGCAGTAGTTGGCTTAGAACTGCTGCTGTTTTTTATATTGTAAATGTGCCTAGAGGTGCATGATAGGTCCATCTTATAAATGGAAATTAAATTAAATTAAAACAAAACTTCTTCCTGCCAGTTCAGCCACTGCAAAATCAAGATTCTGCTGTTTCAGAGGCTAAGCCAATTTTAAACTTATTTTCTATCAGTCTTACTGAGTAGTAAATAAAACTTTTAAGTGTCTTGGATACCTCTGAAGCATTTGTTTCTGGAGACATGAACAACAGCAAGAAAAAACATGAATTCAGGGAGAACAGATTAAAATCTTCTGAATGTGTAAAGGAACTTAACATTGAAATTAATATGATAGGTATTTAATTTGGAAATACTAAATTAAAGATTTAATGCTGCTAATGCAATCCATTTTGTTTTTCTTAGAATTAAAGGTTAGACTAAAAAGTATTTACACTACCCTTTCAAGAACAAACTTGCAAAGAAAATATCAGGATTAAATGATGCTGTGAAGATTCTCAGTTCACAGAGTGAGAAAGCTCATGTATGTGCCTCTACAGCTTATCACCTGTCTAGCTCCTCCTTCCTTAGCCTGATACAGGAGTGAAGGCATTGTAGGTGAGAATATTATACCCAAGATATGTAAATATATTTAGTAATGTTATTAAAGACTGGAATACTAATTTATCATGGGCTTTGGATGTATAATGTGATTCTAGGTTATGTGTGACATTGTCCTAGCCACATCAAAGATGTATAGCTCCCAGTGTTTATAGTTAGGTTATTGTGGTATGTATTAGGAACTTGAAGATTTATAGATGTAAATTATTAGTCCAATATTTTTTGGCATTACAATTAAGTACTTATGTTGTTTAAAAAAAAAAACCCAACAAACACTCCACAGTTGTTAAAACAAAGTTTTGTGAAAAATTCAACTAGAGGGGATGTACGCTGTAGACAGCAGTGCTGTTTACATTTAATGGGCAAAAGTAGCTGCAGTAAGCCATTACTTCAGATGTTTCTACTCCTTCTGTTCTTTTTATCATGAACACCTTAATTTTTGAAGAAGAAAAAAGTTGGGGCTAGCTGTTGTATCATAAGAAAATATAATAGCCTTTTTTCTCCCTCCTTTAGGTAAGTAAGTATTAGAAATTACAGTAATTTTGGCAAGAGTTCAAGGGTTAATGCAACAGATAAATAAAAGGAATTTTCTGTAAATTGAGCCCTGCATTATTTCACTTGTCTTGCCTTTCCAAACCTAACTTATTTAATTTTAAAAAGTAAATACTTAAATTCTTCCTGACAGTGTGCTTTGCTTTTACTATCGTTTATTACTTCAATTATACTTGATATCACTTAGAACAATCTGCCATTTGGAAATTTCAGTATAGCCTGCAGCTTAGTATTAAGTCTGGCTGCTATTGTAACATGTACAGCATATGACACTAATGTATCAAAATTAGATTTGATCATCCCTCCTGGTTATATTTATTTCACGTTTCTTTTGTATTCAGTTAACATAAATGTATTAGGAGAGCTGACACATGATGATGGCTATAGAGTAAGAATATTTTAAAGTATTTTGAGTTAAATTTGAAATTTCAGGTAACCTAACAGTCGGTCATTTTTATATATTTGTTTTTATGGAGTAGAGTTTGAAAGCAAGCCTAGAAATATCTGTTTGTCTCTGACATCTCCTCAGGGCTGTCTTCCCGACAGCTTAGGTTCAAAATGGCTAAAACAGAGCTCTTAATCTCTTTCTCATTGCCACCTTCCTGGATCACCACGGATAACATGACCATTGTACCTGTCACTTGTCCCCATAGCCTGAAATCATCTTTAATTTGGTCCACTTTCTGGATTCTTAGATTCATTCTGTGCTTTAGCCTCTGTTCTTTTTCCTACATAACATTTATTGCAACATAACCTTTCCATACACACAGTTAAAATTTATCCACTAAGTCCTAAATGGTTGTTTTGATTGCTGAACCTTCCTTTCTCTGGCCTTGACACTTTCATTCTTGAAGAATGCTACTATAGAAGACATTCTTCTGATCTGTAACTCAGATTGTATTTGTCCATCTCCATTTTGTGTCTTGCCTTATGTCTGGATAATAAACTCTCTAGAGCAGTTTGATCTGCATTTACGCAGCATTTAACATTTTAGAATATTGGTATGTAACCTATAGTTCCAGGTGTTTCAGCCCTAGTGTATTACTGGTCACTTAAAGTATAACATTATTTTAGAGATTTTTGTTACTTATATTGTTGTTATGCCTTACGTGTCTAGTAAGGATCTGCGCCTTGTTTTGCTGACTGTGATTTATGCACATACAGAGTTCTAAATTTAGGAAGACAAGGGCAGGAAATGAGTGTGAAGATGTAGTGGCTTGCACAACTGGTGGTGCTTCGAGTAACCATCGACCCAGATTTCAGTGGTGGTACCTGTACATTCTGTGTGCACCAAATCTGACTCTGTTAGATAACGTTGGGTCCACACCTTCTCCTTGGGAAATGATGTTGCTCTCTGTCCTTTTGGTTTCAGTGAGCAAAGGTGGTTGTAGTTCAGTATCTTTGTACCACTTTTGTCCAGGGCACAGAATTTTGGGGTGTTTCCAATTCAATACAAAAACATAAAGAATCCAGATTAAAGTTGAAAGAGGTCAGGCTCCAGCTCTCCTGTGGTGTAATAATTACAGTGAATGATGGATTCTCCAAATTTTTGCTGTGCTTGCAGGAGAGCTGTGTTGTGGAGCACTGCTCAATTTCAAGGTCGTCAATAAGGAACTGAAAAATGAAGATGAAAAACTGAAATTCTTCTTTCTAAAGAGTTTATTCAAATCCTAGCTGTCTTTGGAAAGCTTTTCAAGACAGTTTCAGGTATTGGACCTCTTCCATGAATCAAGTGTTGTTTATGAGTCAGATTACCACCATTCAAGATTTCTTATAAGCTCTGCTTGCTGACCCAGGTGAGGACATCTGAAAGAAGCAATAAGGAGCCCTGTGTTAGCGTCAGAACTTCTTCATGATCTACTCTTGAAAAAGGAACAGAATGACTTATCCAAAATTTAATTATTCTCCAAACATAAAAATGAAACCACCAACACCCAATCTTGTTTACTTGTCTATTATTTTTGTCAGTCCTCTACCTCCTATAATGGAAACAAGGCATTGATCATACTTTTAATCTTGAGTACTTTACACCTTGCTATAAACCACCTTTCACAGTTTATACCATCATCCACCTACTTTCACCATCTGATTTTGACTCCAAATCCATTATATGTCACAGGGATGCCATTCAGGACTTTACTCAGACTGGATTTTGTCAGATCATTCTTGGTAGTAATCATGAGTTGAAACATATCTGACAGGACTTTGAACTCATTGGAATAATATGATTAATTTTCCTTTTCCTCTGAAGAAGTTAGTGCTTTAACTTGGAATGTATCCCCACACCTCTATGGGAGTATAAAACAAACTTTGAAATTGGAGAGAAAAGTCACTAGTGGTTTCAGTACGCTTCACATCCGAAAAAACATGTCCCTTGTCAGTAGTCCTCTTCCTGAAGTAACCACAAAATACACTCTTATCACACCAAAATCTGTCTGTCTGATGTGAAAGCATGCATCACTAGTGATGCTGTCTAGGTGTCTTTCACAGAAGTGCAAGAATTGATTGATGTCCTGTCTGATTACCTGCTGGTATCAGTAATGGGTACACAGGGGAAAACCTTTCAGAAATGAAATTCAGAGGCAGTGATGCCCTCAAGAAGATGCACTATCTAAACTTTCTATATGCTTTGTATTTTAAAGCCATTTATTTGGCACGTACGCTGTCATTGTCCCTTGTTTGTAACAGTGTATGAATTTGTTGTCTTTCAGTCCCAAGATAGTAAGTAAAGGAGGGATAATTCTTCTAGTAAATAGTTCAATATTGCTGAAGTGGGAATGGTGCAGTGTGGTGATGGGTGTATTGGTCCTGGTTCTTTTTGTCAGTCAGTTCAGTGAGTTCAGTCAGCGTACCAGATGGCCCCCATCCTTCAGTCTAGGATCATGTAGTTTTTTCATGTTCCACAAGGTTTCGTATCTAAACTGATTTGCCTCTTTGCTTTCCCTTTGGTTAGGCAGACTGATCCTGCCTGAGCTTTTTGCTTGCTTCTCAATGCGAGCCCATTGGTCCCTCATGCCCTCCTGTCAATGTCATGTTTCAACAGATAGTTTGACTGTCACTTCACCTAGTGAAGGCAGGAGAGGTTCAGGCCCTCGGAACACTTCCACAGTTAGTTGTCTTCTACGACATTCATCACTGCTAAGTGTCATCCAAGGTTTCTGCAGCTGGTGTTTGCGTGTTGCACATCAGTCATTCAGGTTGCTGCCTGGTTTTGTTCTAATGTAGTCAAATAAAACTCAGCATAGAGAATGTTGTTATATAGTCTTTTGTTGGGCTGGGTTTGCTGTTGGCACAAGAGCATCCCTAACTAAGTGTTGTTCAAAGTAATTCAGCCATCTACAAAAGAGGCAAGAACAGCTCACTTCAAAGGAACTGCAATCATTGGAGATTAGATGTATGTAAGATCTGGTCCAGGCAAAACAAATGACTTGTTAATCGTCAGACAAGATGTAGGGTATTGATGCCATCTGTCCTTTGCCCAGTCCAACACTGAAAAAAATCCTTTTCTTGTAGAAATGTTGTACTATGTTTCTCAGTCCGATACAATTTAAAACCAGCAGAGAAGAGCAAGAGGCGGCTTTTTTTTCCCCTTTTTCCTTTTCTTCTTTTCTTTCTTTTTTCTTTTTTTTTTTTTCTTTTTTCTTTTCTTTTTAAAGTTTGCTGCTGACAGCCTTCAGATAAGACAAAGGTAGCATTCCGGGAGGTTTTGTAATATAAACAAGTGAATACTTGCAATGAAATTTCTCCGATGACTGTGTGTATGTTTGGCTTTTATTTAAAGTGCAGTTATGCTCTGAACATGAATACAGAAAATTGTTGCTTTTCTATATACAATAACTTCTTGTAAGTGCTCAGATTAGTATCTGCATGTTACCTGTTAACAGCAGTTCACAGTGCTGTCATTTGAGTAACGTCAAGGCAATTGTTTGACAAATTCTACCTACCTAAAGCTGTGCAAACAAACTGTGAGTGAAGACAATTGTCAGCTATAACTGCTGATGCACAAGGAGGAAGAAATGAGATTCCATCGTGAATTTTCAGAAATAACCCTTACTGGAGAAAATTCACATTTAATAACCTGAATGTATTTGATCAGTATACATAAAGCCTCTCTCCACGATGTTAACATTTGTTTATCAGATGGTAATTTTCAGCAGAAGGAACATTTTGGAGTTTCAGTGCAGATAATTCCAAAGTGTTCAAGATATTCCTTAATCTGGTTATATGATTACAACTGAGGATACAGCATGGATTTTGAGGAACCCATTTGGCCATTCTGAGCCAAATCAAGAGCGATTTTGGATTTTTGGGGGGATGGAGTGAGTTATTTTTATAAAGGTATGCAGGTTTCATGGGAAATTTTTCTTTATTTCTTTTTAGTGGATTTACCCTTTTGAAATATGAGTATTTAGTGTAGCTGCAGAATATATTTAAACTGATGGGTTTTTATCCCTGCTTTTCCAGCTAAGACATTTAGGAAATGATGAAGTACACATTGTCTGGTCAGAGCATACTCGAGATTATAGAAGAGGAATAATTCCAACAGAGTTTGGTGATGTTCTTATAGTTATTTATCCCATGAAAAACCATATGTTCAGTATCCAGATCATGAAAAAGCCTGAGGTAAGGAGTTTTTTCTTTCATGTTTACTTTGTATGTTTAATATGAACTGAGTTTTTTCTTTAGAGCCTTGAATTTTTGCTACAATAGATTGGTCCAACAAGGTGATGTGTGTCTAACATTGATAGTTGCAGTGGTGGTAGGAGGAAGAGGAAGAACTCAGTGAGTACAATGCATAGTAAAATTGGTAACTTGAAATTGCAAAGGCCTGATCCTGTCAAGCATATCTGCTAACATCATAAACTGGAAACCAATGTAGAATATTCTGTATAATCATTTAAATATTAAGATAAACTTGGTGAACTTTTTTATCAAATTTGATATGTAACTGTGGGAGTTAGTAGCCTGCTCCAGCTTTCTCCATCTATGTCATATTCTTCTTTCTTCTTCTCAAAGCTAGTTTTCACTTTTTCCTTGACTCCACACAAGAATTTGGAGGTTAAATCGGGAAAGCAAGGCCATTCAGCTCTAAGGCATATGAACACACACCCTTTCTCATGACTGTTCCTCAAATGTCTGTTCTGACCCTGTTCTTAAAACAGTGGTTTAGGGTAGTGAACACTGACTGAATAAAAGTAGTCATGAGTGTTTGTACTGCATAATTTCTGTGTGTGATGTCACTTGCCATGAATTTCTATACTTTAAATATTAAAATTCTTTCTAGAAGCACTAATATTAATAAATGAGGTATGACAGAAATAGGATTCCCTCTATATGATGACTGCCTATTTCTGACAATAGGCATGAAATGATAGCCAGTACATGGTCTTATTATTACTGGGTTGCTTATGTTTTTAACTAATTAGTGCATTCTTTCTCTTACTGCTTTAAGTACAAAGAGTTGTATTATTGAGGATGTATAGGGTAAGAAGGAAAAGAAAACTGCTGAGAGCAAGAACTGTTGTTAGTCCAACAAGAGGTCCTTGTATGTGGGAAAAGAAGTGCCTTCCATCAGATTTCAGTATTTTCAAAACTACATTAAATAACTGATGGCAAAAATAATACAGGGATCTAAAATTCTTTTGCAGCATTGGTTTCATCTTAGCAGGAAGAATATTTACTGTACACTCTGCTCCCTTTGCTGACCTGATGTGCAAACTTTGCTCTTCACATACTTTATGCTAACAGCTTCAGAACTTTATTCACACATGAAGGAAATTAAGATACTTAATAGAATTTTAATTTCTTTTTCTTTTAATTGCAAAATTATGATTGATTAGAAAAGAATGTAATACTAAAACATAAGTTCTGTAAACCTTTTGGGTGCTACATATACTAAATGTCAGGGTTTTCTATGGTTCTCACAAATAAGGCTTTACACTTAGGGCCCAAAAAGGCCAAACTTTCACCAGATTCCTCCTGTAAAGGGTTTACAATCTATTTGTATAGATACTGTAGAAAGGAAGAAGAACAGATAGAAAAAGAAAAGAAAATGGAAGGTGAGGGTGGGTCCACCCATAATTATATGACAGTTGCACGTTGAGGTGGTCTTTATGGACGTGTTATATCTAAAGCTCTGATAAATATTATTTTAAAATTTGAGTAATTATTCCTTTTGCTTACTACCACCTACAATATTGTCATCTAGCCTTTCAACCTCATAAACATCCTGTGCATGACTGTTCCTAGGATTTGGGCGGCAAATTTTGGGAATAGGCTTTGATGAAACAGAGTATTCAAATGGTTGCTTAATTTTCTTCAAATGCTGTGTTATCTGTTACCAAGGATATCAAGCAGTTATATGGCTGTATATTTCCACAAGAGAAAGGGTCTGTCATGGAGCACAATAACTGGTCTGATTATCTAACAATGAGAAGAAAAAAAATTATATATTTGAGTGCTCTATTGTTAATGTTGATTGCTAATTGTTATAGCTAAGATCTTGCTTTATATTGATTTTCTTAATTTTTTATTCAGGTTCCATTTTTTGGTCCACTCTTTGATGGTGCTATTGTGAATGGAAAAATTCTTCCTATTATGGTTCGTGCAACAGCGATAAATGCAAGCCGTGCATTGAAATCATTAATCCCATTATACCAAAACTTGTATCCTTTCACTCAAACGGTTTCCAAGGCATATACATTCCCTTGCAGTTCTACAGATATGATCATGTTTTCTGTCATCTTATATCTTTATGAGATTAACATAGGGAAAATACTTTCCATTTTTTATGGTGGTGGTGCCACTAAGAAACTTGAAGCCATAGAAGATAATTCAGAAAAGACCAGCTTTTTCAGTGAGTGAAGAATAGATTCAGTGCTGAAAAATTGCCCATTTCTAATATTTTATAATGTGTAATTTTCACTTCTTGTTAAACAAAATTATTTTAATGACCATTTTATGAGTAGGCTTTCTGAAATAGCAATGCCATGGTGTTAATAATCTTTCTTTCCTTAAAGATATTTAGTATTTATCCAGTATTATTGTGACTTAGTTTTGTTTTCAGGTTTCAAGAAGGCTATGAATGCTTTTTCCTTCAAGGTGAGAAATTTGTTATGTTTTTATCATACAGATTTTGTTATGCAACTCAGAATACAAAGTTGTTGTCAAACAGATGTTGGTGTCTTTGTAAAGATGTCAGAAAATATTATCCTTTTTTTTTTTGTGTCGTTGGAACTGAAATTGTTGTTTTTTGAAAGGGCTGCTCTTGGAAGAATGAATTTACCAACTGTAAATTAAAAAAACATAGGGTAAGTCAATCACTGATACCTCTCCCCTTCTTAAGATTGTGTCTGTTATTTAAATCAAGAAGATACTCTTTTTTTTAATTTCATAAATTGAAAGGTAAGTTTAAATTTTGATCCAAAAAGAAATTCTGTGCTTCATTTCTGCTCAAGCTGTAGATACTTGTATTTGTCATTTGATAGATTGTTGCTAAAATACTTTGTTTGTTCTCAGGCTGACTGTTAATACTCAGAGTTTTGGATTAGATATGATGAAGTGAATTTACAGATGAATGATGGATGGTGTTTGACGTGATCACATTAAATGACGTTTGTGCCATTTCTGTAGATGACAGATGTTGATTCATTATATTTGTGTATTTGGAAGGGTCCGATCTTTTTGTCATTACTCAAGTGGCTTAATCAAAGAATTTAAAATGTATTATCATCATTATACCATGGAAAGTGATGGCTTATAGCATTACATTGATGTATAGTGATGAGCAATTGGAAAACTATTTTCTTTGAAAAAGCAAACTTTCAGTACCAAAAAATCCCACTAACTTGTATTTTTAAACTTCTTTACGGAATATGGAAGTTGTAATAAATTCCTTGGACGTAGCTTGCCAGCTCAATGTCTAGGAATTAGCCAGTTCCTAAGAGTTGTGTATTGCACATTCTCTTTTAAGTCAGTTCTCCAAATTGTATTTTTTATATGCATCAAAGCACTGCATGTCATTTATGACATAACGTGGCCTCCATTAAAATGTTGACATATGTCTCCTAATATGGTTAGCATGATAACTGGAAAGCATTGCATATAATTACTATTAGACAGTATTGGTTGATGGGTTTTGTACCATTACTTGATAAGATTATGAAGCACCAGTTGATTGGGTATTGATGTTAAAGGGCAGCTTTGTTAAGTGGTTGGTGGAATTCTTTCTCTCCCTGGCTTGGAGTATCTTATATTTAGTGCTTTGTATAATACTTTTAAAATTAAAATGGGGGTTTGGGCTGTTCTTTAAAAGCTGTTTACTTGGCATGAAATTAGAAAAAACTTTACAAACTTCCCTGGCTTCAATTAGGCTATGGTGGACTCTGTTGTGTCAGTGGAGAACAGCAAAAAAGTGTTAAACTTCAAAGTTTGGCCTAACTCTCAGTGATTTTAAAAAAACTCTTGATTATAAACGTCATGGACATGCTCTTTGTGTTCAACCCATGGCCAGATTTGAGGTCAAAAAGGAATTTCCCCCATAAAAGAATGGCAAAGACTGATGGGTGTTTCCTGTAACATGGACATGGTCTGTTAACTAGGACTATTTGAAAATTGAGTCTAATTATGTTCCTGAAATAGCGGGGAATTTAAGACGTCAAGGATTGTCTTTGGTGTCTCCTGCTTTTTTCCTCTGGCATACTTTAGCTATGGCTGTAGCAGTTCACTACTGGCTTTTAAGTTTGGAGTATTTAATGGTCAGTAGTTAAATAGCTTTTCTGGAGAACCCACCAGACTTAACGTCTCTTGGTGAAGACAGAACTCATTGATCAAGGTGGTCTTTGTGTTGGAGTGTTGCTGGAGTGGTGAGCTTAGAGTGGTGAAAACAAAATGTTCGAAGAGGGAGGAGAAAAAGAACAGAAAAGCTATTTTTCAGTAGGTACACCGAAAGAAGAGACCCAGCTGGAAAAGTGAAGCTGATTATCAAGGTTTTCCACATGTCTGGGACCATAACGTTGTCAGTGAAAGAGAATTCTGAAGTGATCTGCTCAAAATTATTTTTTGTTTACTTACTTATGAGTATCTAATGTACTGGAGCAGTGTTAATTTATTAGGAACTTTGATGGTTAGAAGAAATTCAGTTTAATGTGGATCCTGAGGGAACAAGAATTACTCGAGAGTTCTATCAAACAGAATACATTTCAAGCCCTACACTTCTGTATTAGCTCTCTTAATTTCAAAGCCAGCATAAGTGTATGGATGACTCCGTGCCTGCAGAGGTGTGGTTCATTTCACTGTGCTGTGTAGTACGAGGTGGGCACCTTTTGACTCAGTGTGGAGTTGATGATGATGTGTAGGTCTGTGCTTATCCATATTTAAGAAATACTTAAAATGTCACATTGCAGATCTTTGTGGTGAGGATGGATCATGGTAAACTCTTAATCAAAAAGTAGAACTGTGTTGATTTGCTTGCATATGGCATGTGAAGAAAGTGGCACTGAGTTTGACCCTCCTACTTCTGAGGAGGGCTTATTGGTCCTCTTGAGTTAGTGCATTTTCTAAGTGCAGACCTGACTGAAAAAAAAATCAGCTGTCATTTGTAATCAGCAGGGATATTCAGTCCTCTTCATGTAACCTGATTGCAACTTTTTCCTTATTGCGCTGGTCTGTTAATCACGATGTGGCAATGGGTGGTACGTGTGAATAGTATAATAATGGTTGCATGGATACAGGAAATTCTGCTCATCTCCCTTTTATAGTCTGCCCCGACTTTGAGCATGTATTGTACAGTCTGAAGTAGCTTTCTGAGACTGACGTATCCTGTCAATCACCTTCCTCTTTCTGACATTATTTTGCTACTTCTGATAGCAAGCTTAGATAGCAAAACATTTTGAAGATTTGATTTTTTTTAAATGATTTCTAAAGATTTCATCTGCTCTGTGTTTTTATGCTTTGCTACGAGTACTATAATAATATGTTTCCGTATTGTAGTATTTTAAAATAAAAAATTTACTCAATTTATCAGCAAATATCAGTCAGGTTTGCTGCTTTTATCATGGCAGGTATCCTGCTTTAACTTGCTGCTGGACATTTTCATTGCTGCAGCTGCGTTGCCATTTTGGGTGGAGTTTCTGCACTCATTTGCAGAATTTGCTTTAGTTTCTCCTTCAAGGATTTTGCAGCCCCTCACCATCTTTTGGTGACCCAGCTTTCTTGTAACAGTCCCCCCTCACCAACAGGCGGCATACCTGTACACAGGAGCAGGGGACACACAGGAAATACTTCCAGCGCCTTGTTACTGAAGCAGCAGTGCCCCCCTCTCTGTCTAATGGCTAACGTCTGCCTTCTCATTGCACTTGTCCTCGTCGTGAGAAGTACATGCTTATCTCCTGAATACACTCCGGCTGCATGTATGCTAGTAAAACTTCTAAGACTCCTAACTGCAGGTGTAATAATGGGACTGAATGTTGAGAAGAATCATTTTCACTATAATGTAGAATAAGGAGGCCAGTATCTAGGGGATTGTTAAATACTTTTTATTTACTAAATTGCATTGAAATTCCTGATAGGAATAGTTTTATTCATTGCTTGCATCTCAGAGCAAGTACTTTGTCACATGCTGAATTCAGAATCTACCATGTGTAGGAAATAAATCAATACTAAATGTTTTTAAAAATAGAAAGAGTAGCTTCATTATAAAATTCTACTTGAACTTCCTGAATAAACAGCAGATGTTAGCCACATGGCAAGAGGTGCACCAAGATAATGTTTTTTACTGAGCATAGTAAGCACCTCCAGTGATCCAACATGTTAAAATTATTTATGTCATACAACAAAACAACTAGAAACCTTGTGGAAGTGGAATTTCAAATGTGAAACAACTAGTGTTACTTTTTATACATTGCACACAAATTTTGGAGTGTTAAGAATCAGTCCAAACTATCTGCACTTACAGTGCAGTTAGTGCAAATAGTGCAATTCAGACACCATAATGCTTTCTCTCTTATGCAGTATTCCCCTCCCAAAGGATGCTACCTAATATGGAGCTAGACACACAGCAAGAAATTGTATTTAGCATCTTTTAAATCTGAAATTATTTGAAATTTTAGAACACCTGGAATATAGATATTCTATATATAATCATCATAGCATAATTTTCACCTCTTTATGATAATCTACAAAGTTCTGACCTACTGTCAAGAATTCTTCAACCAATTAGATGTCTTCTTTTGGTGTTGTATGAAACATTAATTTAAATAGTAAAAATATAATGCTGTTTTAATTATTCCATCTACAAAATATTATAGAATAAATCTTAATCTAAAATATTTGATAACTTGATCTTTTTTTATCAAAACTGGAAAATTTACATCCCCCTGTCTTTTTTGACATTATGTTCCTAAGCAGTTGGTACTTGGTGTATTATAGCTAACCTTTTTAGACAGTTGTCTTCCAAAGAAAGGGAAGATATTAACCCCATATGGTATCTGACAAGACAGTAACTTCTTTATTAATAAAATAACGTGTTTGAGTGGTTTGTTAAAAGCTTCCTTTGTATTAAAAACTCATAGCTCAGAAGAAGCTTTCTTGCTTGATATGATACTCAGCTGGCCCAAGAAAGGGTTTTATTAGAACTGGTGGTTTCACTGTTTGTTGTACCTCCTTCACCATCGTCTGCCTCAAAATAGAATTGCAGACCTTGGAAAGCTTATCTTTAAAAAGAAATTGTTTGTTATTAATGACATATAGTGAGCAAAGTGTATTTTTCAGATTCTCTGGCCACATTTGTCTCATTTAATTAAGAATATTTGTTTGATTTACATTTTCAAACTGGAATTTGTGAAGATTTTGGAGGTTTCTCACTCATACAGAAACTTAGACATTAAAGCTGGAAAGCATTCATTTTGGCTATGCCAGTTTCCCTTCCTCTAAGTCTAATAAGTTTTCTATCTTATAGATGCATGAGCATCTGTAAGAAAAAAAATGAATGCAGCGATACTGCATCAATGGTAACTGAGTATCAAATGGAAAAGGCATAAGGAATGTTCTCTCTCCTTAAATATGTATCATGAATTCATTTTTCACAGTGACACTAATTAATTTGGCTATAATGAAAGGGATAATGCACACCATTATAATTGCTCTTCTAATATGTTCCGGTTTAGAATTTTTTTGAACTGCCGTATGCCAAGGTTCTCAGCAAACTTTGCTGTCTTTCTGGTAATACAGTTTTGATACAGGACATTTAATAAGGTTTTAACATACCTGTTACTTATTTTTCTGTCACACTGGTGAGAAGAAGCAAACATTAAAAATAATGCTTGATATACTACTATATGATTTAAAACAAAGAATTGAAAATTTCAGGATTTCAGTGAATATTTATCCCATCCCTGAATCATACCATTGTAGCCTTATCTGATACAAGTTCCAGTAAGAGCCATGGATGAGTTCATTATACAACCCCTGCTGTTTTTTCCAGAAGAACAGAGTTATTTCTAAAATCTGTTTTACTGTTTAGCAACAGAAATTGTTTTCCAAGTTCAAGCAAGAATCATAAGGTAGAAAATATGATGTTCAGTCTTTCCCATATGTTGACTTACTCAGTTTTGCTGTTCTCCCAAATCCTAGTTCTGCTGACAACTTACTTGGTCTTTTAATAATTAAAAATGTAATTAATTAAATGTCTGCATACAATGGTATAACATGAAGATTTCCAAGGCATTTACAAGTACCTGATTGTTTTAATCAAATGTTTAAGTATTTCATATTCAAGGAATCATGGTAGCAGTTTCTCTGTGCATTATAAGACCTAAATATAAGAGGAAGGTTTTATATCTCTCTGTGGAGTCATGCACATGTGTGTGCATTTGTGCATGTATGTGTATGTCTACTTGTAGGTATGCAATGACAGTAATAGCTATTTTTATTATCTTTATAGAATTTTTCCCCTGAACTAATACGTCCAATTAATGCATTTTCCTTTGATGTCACAAGTATATTTGAACAATAAGAGACTGTTGTAAGGAAAATAGCAGGGGAAATACCAGGAAGATTTGGTTTCTTGTAAGCCATATATGGCTAAATACTCAGAACAACAAACCACTAATACAAATAAAAGCAAAATGAACAGTACTTAAATAACTGCCTCATTTCAGAATATTCATATTCAAGATTAGTATTTTAATCTGTTATACAGAAAACTGGTACAGTTTGAAATACATAACATAAAGGAATTGCATACCTGATAGCAGTGCAATGTAATAACATCATCTAAAGTAACTTTTGTATCAGTAACATCACACTGAAGTTTGCCCAATTAAAAAAAGGCCAAATGAAAAAACAGCTAAGATTCCAAAGCATAAATTGTGCTATTCATGTTCGTTAAGTATGGTTTGAAATCCTGTCTTAGGGACATCTTACCTAACTATATATCTAATGCTGCTCAGTAAATGAGGAGAGTATTGATTGGCATATGCTGCTAAAATCGATCACCTTGACAGCCAGAATTACAGTAATCTGTCAGTATTAATGACTGTCTTTCAAGCTTTGATACCTCTCCTTCGCTTGTCTCGTCTTGCCTCACTTCTGTTTGAAGTGCATTTTCTTGCAACCTCTGGTTTTGTCAGAGTAGGTACTTTTGTAGTGGTTTTTTGTCCCCTGAGTCCAATTTATTGGCTTGATCATGCAATTAGAGTTAAAATGCAACACCAGGGAGCAAAAGTAGGCAGTGTTCTGAGTAACAATTGGACCTCAGGGGTAGTGCAAGCCTGTTCTCAGCCATCATTTATTAGTTACCTGTTGAAAGAATAGGATTGTTTTGCAATGAATAATTCCAAAGCATCACTTTAAATGCCTTTGATTTTAGCCACTAGAGACAACTGATTGAACCAACATTTGTGATAGGTTTTTAAACTCTTGCCTTAGTGTTTGTCACATAGACACTTCAAATAACTGCTGGAGAAATACTTGCAGATGTGTGTACCAAGCTGCTGTTTTTACTGCATGTTGATGTAGACATCCACATCATTTCAATTCGTTTTCATGCATTTTTAATATGAGGAATAAATTGAATTGTGAGGCTTGAAAGCTATGTTGTAATGTAGTATATTTTCATGTGTATAGTCTGTGAGGATTTTTGCAAAACACATGTACATACTTTTCTTTAGCAGCAGTTCTGTATTTGTACGTGTTCAGGTAGACATATTTTCTTCAGTAATTGCCGTACTTCTAATCCCACAGAACCTGCCTTTTCTACCCCAGGTAGCTCTTCTGTCTCTGTTTCTTCTTATGGGCTGTCTGCAGCTGTGAGTTAGGATGCTGGGAGCACCTGTTAAAGAGGAATAGTGTAAGCATGTGGGTTTAAGGGTAATAATTTTGTTGTCATCACAAGATATCTGTAACTTGCTTTTTAACTGGTAGTGCAGCTTTATTTATTAATTACTCTTCCCTAATGAAATGCATAAGAGTCTCTTGAAAGTGGTAAAAAAAGCAAAATATCAGATGAGACAAAACTGATTGATCCTAGTAATACAATTTTTTACTTATAATTGCACTTATAAAGAGCTGAGTGCTCTGATGTTGTGGTTGATTATGGAGGAGACTCAGAACTTTTTGTATTGTTAAGAAAAATATATTCTGGGTTCTTTTACTTCTGCATTCTTTCATAAATTTAATTTACCCATCTGAAGGGGGGTGTTGGTTCTACTGATTTCTCTATAAAGTATGGGTAGGCTTTATGCCAGTGGCATTCTGTTTTAGAATAAAAGGATGTCAGTGGGCTACCCTGAAAAGCAATGAAGTACTTCATCAGCCTCCTAGAACATCTGAATTTGGATCTGTCAGTACAGATTGCTTGAGGGAGGGGAATTCTTTTTAAGGTAGGGAATTGTTGTATGTTGTAAGCTGGAAGTTACTAGAGCAATCACTCTTTCATTATAAAATGTGTTTTAAATGTATATAGATCCCTCTTTTAAACAAAAAATTTGCAGGGAGAAGGCTGGGAGTCCTTAAACTGTAATGAAAAAGATAAACTAGTTCAATCTTGGGCAGAGTTGATGGCTTGGTATGTAACACAAAATGACAGGTTTTTTGTTAATACCTACTTAGCCTTATTAATTAATTAAACATTTTGGATAACAAAAGCCCTTTCTTAAAACGTTAAGACTCTTGCCCCCTTAAGGTGTTAAAATTCATACAGATTTCTTTGATAGCTCTCAGAAGTCTGAATAAAAGCAGGGAAGGTTAAACATTTTTTCCTGGTGTTTCTAAGATTTAAAGAAAGAAATTTTTATGTTGTAAATGATGGTTTTGTTTATTGATTTAATCCTTTTGTAGTCATACATTCACCACTAATAACAGATAAGTGACTTGCAAACAACTTGAAAGATATGTATGTTAAAATGCTAAATGTTGTGTATATATGACGAATAAGTATGTAACATTGTGTATGGATGATTCTGGTATTTAAAGTGGTGAGAAATGTGGGACATGATTTGTAACAAGCAAAACTGACAAACAGTAATGCCTGTGAGACAGAATGATGTTTTCGGGTGAGTTGAATAAGATACTGGCAAACTGTATCTGTGTCATTCTACATATGGTAATCAAGACAGTTGGAGCATGCTTTCCAGTGCCAGCAGAGGGATTAGAAGATGATAGGTACCAAAAAAAAAAAAGATTAATGGAAACTAGCACATTGATTGTCTTTGTTCTCCTACAGGTATGTATTTCAGTTACTGAAAAAAAGGGGTTATATATAATACATCTCAGTATACAGAAATATCTAGCTGGAGACAGAATATACTTTATATAACAATATTCCCTAATTAAACAGGCCAAAATTATAACAAAAAATGGTGCATGTATATAGTTTATTCTGCATGTGCCACATGCTTAATAGAAAAATGGAATAAACTAACATAAAGCAAGGATTAAAAGTTAGTATTGGAGTAATTAGAATTACCGTGTGGTAGTCCGAAGGACATGAGTCCTAATCATAGCCTGGCCAATCAAATCCATCTCAACATACTTTCTAGACATTGAGAAAATAGTTTAATTGCTGATTAACTGCACCTGAATAGAGCTGTGGGTCACAAATATGTCTGTCTCCCTCTGAATGCTTCTCCTCCCAAACATAGAAGAATGCAGGCTATTAGAAAATCTTTTAATTTCTGCTTGCCAAACTGTAGTTACCATCCATCTGTTCTTGCCAATTGTGAAAAAAGGTCAGTTTTCAGCAAAGCCATGCATTTCACAGAAGGTATGTGAAGTGAAATTTCACAGGGGACATGATGGATCCTGATTCTTGGTGATAAACCTTTGGGGCCAGCAGGGTTGGCATATGGTTCAGCATGATACGAAGGCTTGGGTTCCCTGGCTTCACTTCCTTGGCGTGGAACTGATAAAACCTGGCTCTTAAGTATTGTTTCGCTGGACACCAATCATGGGCAGCAGGAACGGCCCATTTAACTCTCTGTGGGAAGGAAGCCCAGGCTGTGTTCACAATAGTACCATTGTAGTGCTGCAAACTGCTCTCAACAGCTTGACAGCACTCGGGAGGAGGGCGAAGGGGCTGCTTTACTAATTGCCCTTCAAAATAGAGAAGGAGGGAGGTAACTGAAAATTAATATTTGTTTTCTTCATTCAAATAGAAGCAGCCTGTCTTTGAGTTTTAAAAATAATTTTTAAAATCAACTTTACTGCCCTCCGAAGAGATTACACGTAGATTATCTTGTACTGGTACTGTAGCAACCCAGGGTAAAGAGAAAACATTCTTTTCAGCTATGAAAGAACAAAAGAAAGGTTGTAAAGTTTCTTAAAGTACAGATTGGAATTAATGACAAAATTTCTCATGAGAGAGAGAGTTTTCTTTGTTACTATCTAGTGTGGAATTGCAAATTAATAAATAGAGATGTGCGGTCTTCTTGCTGGACAACATGTAATAGTAATATAATTTTTGTGTAATTTTACAGTTTGTAGTGATGTCTTAATGAAAGGCATTTTCTTTACTGTCTCTTATCAATGAACACGTCTGTATGTAATGAGGAAGTATTTAAGATAGAAATCTGAAAATTTGAATGTACAAAAACAGTGGGCTTAAGCATTCATGCTAATACCAGGGAGCCAAGAGCCAGTTTTTGTATTCTTACACTTATCAACCTTCATTACCTGAGTTAAACTGATGCAATGCTGAGTGTCAAGTGGGGATAAATCCCTCCTAAAATCAGGAGTTAGTCTGTGGGGCTGCAGTTCCCCTAGCCTATACTGTTCCACGTGATTTGTGGGCTGAAGCAATGACTGCAACACCTTAACATCTCTCATGGGCGCGTTTGGTGCAACATCCTGAATAAACTTCAGTGCCTTGGCCCGCTGGCCCCCAGCCTCCCCCGCTGCCTCCTGCAAGCCTGCTGCTGCCAGGTGAGCGGCTGCCTGCGAGGCCAGCCCAGCCCAGCCCGCCTGTCTCTGGCAGGAGCCTCGCTCCTCAGAGGGCCTGGAGCCATGGCAGCTGTAAAGGGCTTCAAGACGATTAGCACAATATACCATAAAGGTTCATCAGTTCCCCTCTTGGGTGCGTGAGTCAGGCAAATCCTCCCTGGAAGTTGGAGTAGGAATTCTGCCTGCGTAAGGGCTCCAGCACTGTTTCTGTCACTGTTTGTTTTCACCTCCGTAGCCTGTTAATAAAACGTGGAGGAGTGGGGTATTTGTAAATACCATCATTATTCTTCTAACCACACAGCCAGTGAATTTAATGAGTAATCTGTTACAGTGCTGAGGTATTCGTCCTTCCGATACTGCTAGCCATTTGATCTTACTGGCTTTTTAATTTCACGCTAAAACGCAGTTCAGGATTTGTAAAACCAACAACACACAATAAATGGTACCAAAACTCAGGCTTTCTACCATATGTTTGTGTTAATATGCTCCTGCTATATTTCAAACAGATAATTCATTGAATGCCCATTCTTCCTCTTACTGCAGAGTAGATTATATTTAAGTCAAGATTAATGGATAGATTCTGATGTTAAAACCCAGTCTCTCAGCCTGTCGTTCCCTAGAGGCATATAGTGCATTAGTTTAAGCCAGTATGCTGCTTATCACAGATACTACGACACTGTCTTAAATGACAGTTTACTGTACTTTGTTACTGCTTACTCCGGTAATAAAATCACTATATTGTGTTCTTGATAATTACAATATTAAATAGAAACTTAATTTAATTACTGCACATTTAGATACAGATAGTTCTTAAGTAATTGTCCACTGTAAAATTTCTGATATTAATTTTTTCTCTCATGAGGTGTGTTCTGTCAGTGTCTAAGCTTAATACTTAGTTCAGTCACCTTAGGGGAAAAAGTGCTGAAAAGAGATCTACAATGGGATTTTTCAGTGCAAAGGAATATCTTTTGTCCTGTAGTTTTTCACTTGAACCTTGTTGTTTTTAAAATCCCTTCCGTAAGATGCTTTCATTTCCCAGAGTCCTTAAAATAAATAACTTCTGGGTTCTACAGAATTGAAGAATGCAATAAGTATTGTTAATTCAGATATTTTTTCCCCTTTACTTTGAAATTGCTAGAAGTATGAGCATCAGTTTTGTCATTCTTGCTGCCTATGCAGATAATCAGAATTAGAATTCATTCAATTCAGTAATTATAGTCTAATAATATTTTTATATTATTATCTTTAAAAGGTAACTTTTTATATAGCAGATTTTGATATAGTTTAATTCTGATGAATATTTCTACTAAAATTAAAATTTATGTTAAGTCCACTAGGCTTGCACTCTGATTCCACATATCTTTGTAAGTGCCTTTTGTAAAGGAGCTTGGTGCAGAGTGGTTACATTTTTCATTTCATAATTGAGTGTTTTAAGTGGTTAAGCACAGTCCAAATTTTATCCAATTCCAGCTTGTGTTAATGGTGCTACACTCACACTGCCTTAGCACCTGTTATGGATTTTGAGTCATCTGGCAGCCCGTGGGACTTAGATAAAGAAGTACCAGGTGTCCTGCCTGTCTCTTAATTGAGACGCAATGTAAACAATATAGACTTGGCAATATGGTTATAGGGATGGATTAAAGCCCAGCTTTGTCTGCGCTGATGAATCACAGCTTTTTCTTCCTAGATGATGTTAAAAACCACTGAAGAATTTAGTTACTGTAAGATCTGATGGAACAATATAAAAATAAACAATATTATCAAGGATTTTCACAGAAGAACAGTGTTGCAGAATGTTAAATGTATTGGTTTTCCAGTGGAAATGTAAGCATCAGTTACAATTTCTTGCAGTAATTTAGCAATTTTGAAAGTGCTCACACTCTAAAAATGAAGATTCTTATATAAATTCAGATAAAGTCAATGCCTTTCAATATATAATGTGTTAGTAAATTAGGCAGAAAGCAATAGCATTGACTTGGAAACACTCAGTGGCTGCGACTTTATCTAACTATGCTTACCTTGCAGGACTTTTAACCATTTAACCATAGGGTAGATATACTGGAAGTAATCTGCTTTAGCTGTAAGATGAGTACTCTTAAAGAAAAAAGCCTCTAAATGGCAAAAGTAGGCATTGTTAGAATTTAGAATTTGCCCAGTAACTTTTGATTTATCAGAAATTTATTGAACTACTTAGTAATGTAAAAAAATTTTATTACATTAATTTAAAGAATGATGCAGCTGTATGTGTTGCAAACAAATTGCAAGATCTGGAATTATGGGATTAGTTTGTATGGATTTGTCTATTATATATTCCCTTATTTTCTTAATTAAGAAATATATCTCAGAAAACCCTTTTGCAGTTACAACTTGTGTTGAAAAATATTTTTATTAAAGGTGTTAGAGACTACAGTTAATGTTTGCTTAAATTCTACAGTCTTAGTCTGTTACTTGTTTTTTATATTTCTTTTCATTTTTTTAATGAAATATCTACATTAATTAGTAGATTGTCATATATATATACATTAATTCTTAAAATTAGTGAGTTTTGGATAATTAACACTGAGTCCCTTCTGCAGTTTTAAAATGTTTTAATGAAATGCAACATAAAAGTTTACTTTTAAAATATAACTTTGATTCCTGAGTTTTATTTTCTGTTTTTATAAGGAAATATATTGTTACATTTTATTGCAAAAATGCTGTCACTCATATTGAAAATATAGTTTCAGTACAGAAAAAAATCACCTTATAAGACTATAAAATTTTTAATTTTTTCACCTTTATACTAGTGTCAAGCATAGTCATTATTTTTCTTCTCTTTCACCTAAATAACTTGCATCAGCTATGAGGAGAATGAATTGAATTCTGCTTTATGAATCACCGGTGTTGTGACTAAGTTTCCATTGCGTATGCAGAAGCTGCTTTCATTTACAGCATAGCTGTGTAAACATGCACAGAGCAATATTTATGTGGCATTTTCAATATTGGCAGTATTGAAGAAACAGAAAAGAACCCAGGCAGACTTGGAGATATCAAGTAGACTTGAGTGAACAGAAGTTGCAATTGGGAAAAAAAAAAATCTATTTGTATACTGTGCAAACTAGATGTGGAAATCAGTGAAATGCAATAAATAGGGAACACCATGATGCCACTTCTACAGAGTCACTTTTCAGAATATAAGAGAACTTTAACTGTTCCTCTCAGTGTGGCCAGCTGATACTGATCACCCACCTACATACAAAACGCAGCTAGTTGCAGGGCTTCCAACACTGGATCAATAGCAGCCCGACTTACATCCTTAATTCTAAGAGCCAACAAAGAGTACAAATTGCTGTGACTCAGTATGAGTTCAGCTGGTTTGACAACCACTGCACAATGTCTTCTTTCAGAGTGAGATTTCCCAGAAAAAACTTCCATTTCTGTGATGTGTGGGTTTTGTCCTGTCGTCCTTCAGAAGTCACATTCTGCTATGGCTAACTTTTCCTTTCAGCTTCTCTATCACCTTGGTCCTAACCTGTACTTGTTATTTTCTTACTGGAGGCAGTCCTCCTTTCACATTTCGATGTCAGAAATTGTAATTTACTAGGAAAAATCTGCCCAATAAAATTGATGCTTTCGTCATTTTAAGTACCTTGAACTGTAGCAATTAATTCTGTGGGGTTTGCACACCACCTCAGGCCAGGGAGCAAGAAACTTAAAATCTCCTACTGACACATGCCATTCACTGTGCCTTACTGTTTCTTTGTTTCCTTTGGTCTTTAATGTCCTGGGAGAGTTTCTGTATTGTGACAATTCTACAGATTTGGGGGTTCTTTTTTTAGAAAAGAAGAGCTGTGCTTCTAAATATGCTGAGGGGGCAAATGTAGTAAACAAGAGGTTGCCATCTTATGTAGCTGTTCTTAAAATATTGTTAATCTCTTTAATATAAATAGAGTGTATATGCAATTAAAAAATCTCTTGCAGGTGTCCATTGATCCTACAAGCAAGTGTCTCTAGGTGGAGGATTTTCATTTTCCAGTTAAGGATGGAGCAGTGCTTTGGTTGCTGCTTGTCTAAATTATTTTCCAAATGCGTAGCTGACAAAGTCATACTCTCCACAATCATATCAATATATATCGACTTCTTAGATTATTTTGCTAACAGTTGGAACTGCCAGGGATGCAGCTGTACATGTATTTCTGACTGTAGTTTGTAATTTAACCTGAAAAAGTTCATCTTGCTAATTTAGAAATGCCTCCTCTGGCTTTTTTCTAAGAGTTATTTCTAGGTGATCATCAAAAACTCCTCTTTTTCCTAGCACTGGAATCAGAGAATCTCAGATGCTACATACTGACAGTATTGTGATCACATATTCCAATACAGTTATATTGTGATATACTACACAGTTCTGCATAGATATACATACACACATAAGCATCAGGAGGGAAGATTTATGAATAAAACTTTCATGGAAGTGTCTCATTTCAATTTTTGTTCTGTTTTTCCGAATGGGAGACACAGTAATGGATTAAAAAAATGGAGTGAAGAGCCCACATTTTTATTCGCTTTCACAAAGTGAGTCCTGTTATAATTTTGGGTTTTGTTTTGGTTTTGTTTTTTCTGAAAAAAGAAAACAAAAATTATGTTATCAGTCTACTGGACTTGACCAGCCCATCAGTAGGAATGTAGAAATGTTCTTGAGCTTACAACTTGGAACTTCATAGTTCTAAGGTATTTCCTGTAGTATAGTGATCTTGATGCGTTTCAAATAATCTTGAAGTCATCTACTAAAATGGAAGCTGAGGCATAACATTTTATTGTGATATCTAAAATTATAAATATTTTCTTTTGAGTTCTGGAAAAATACAGGGTTTCTGCCATTGATAAGTTTTAAGTACTTCACAAATGCATTCCTTTTAAAGTTTGTTGAACAAATGAAATGCTGATCCTTTAGAGGTTTTTCAGACATTACAAATATTTCCATCACTGTTTTAGTGTATTAATGAACTGTGCATCTCTTCAGCCCTTTAACTTTCTATCATTGAGTACATTCCCCAGCATAATCCTTCCTGACAGAAGCTGCTGAGGAAATCTGTCTTGATAAAATGTTTTCTGTATTTTATTTCCAAAAGTCTTGAGAGCAGTTAGGCATATAACTACCCTGTTGATCTGGCCCAAGTTCCTCCTGACTAGCTGTAAAGGTGCCTGAGTCTAAAATAGAGGTGATGAGAATCTCCACATGGCAAACGCCTGGTCTTGGATGCCTCTGAAGTTCACAGGTATCCAGAGCTTTCAGTGCCACCTTTCCCCGAAGATCTGCCCACTTCAGCACACGCTGGAGCTGATGGAGTCCTTCCTGTATTCTGAACAGCCAGATGCCCAGTTTGTGCCTCTCTTTATCCATTGAGTAGGTAGGTATTTCTCTGCTCATCTGACCTGCAAGGCAGCAATGCTGAGAGTTTTGAAGGTATACTTGCTGAGCCCACACAAACACAACAGGAGGTAACTCCCTAGTTATATCAATCAGCCAGGAAATGAGAAAGCGGTTTCCAATTTTGAGGCCACATCTCCTGCCTCTTACAAAACTATTCTAACCATTGGGACTGAGGACATTTTGTAATCAGGCACACTCAGTTCAGTGCTGAAATTGCCCTTCGTTTCATAAAAGAACATCTCTGAATCACGGGGAAAGTACATGCTCATCTGTATAGCCTAATGGTTATGGTACTTTCCTGGGAGAGGAAAGTCCCTGGATTCCAGGCCCTCTCAGGAAGCATTTGTTACTACGTGGTCTTTGGAGAAGGCACTAGGATTTCTTCTCCAGCCCTTTTGTGATTCTGACACTTAGATGATCTGCTGATAGATAAATTACAGAATTGTGAAGTGCCATATCCTTAATTAAAGTCTTGGAAATTTTACTTCATGTTGAAACTGCTTTTTCTTCATTTTTTTCAGTCTTGGGTTAATGATATTTTAGGATTGGTATTCCCTGGATGATTGTAACATAGTAATTGTGTATCCACTCTTCAACTTCAAAATACTAGACAGTTTTATTGTAATGCATTTTATTCAGTTCTAAAACTTACAGGCAGACTTTGTCCCAAAGTTTGAGAGAGGTGTGAAAAAGAAGAATGGAAAGAAAACATGTGGTCAGAATGATGCAATAAATCTATGGAAAGTACTATGAGGAGATTAACTCAACAGAAGGGCTTGAAAGATGGAGACAGTAGAAGAAGTTGAACAATGGGAAGCATGGGATTTTGTGAAGATTTCATGGTTAAAATTACAGGAAAGGAAAAATAAAGACTAAGCAACTAGAGATGTGAGAAAATGTAGCAAACATTATCTTTCCATTCTGAAGGATGACAAAGCTATGGATTAAAAAAATGGCAATGTGGGGGAATTGTTTTGGATAGAAAGGGGGAAAAAAAATAAGATGGATGAAGATGCAATGAGGAGAGCTGTTTTGCTTCTATTATTGTGGCACATACATATCCTTAGCATAGACCCCAGTCTCTGAGATGGAGTACAGCACCAGACAGAAGCTGGTTGTCCCCCTGAAGTAAACAAGCTAAGTAAGAAACTGAAGACAACAAATGAAGGCAGAACAAAATTCAGGGAAACGTGAAACAACAGTAGACAGCATGAATAGCTGTGTGACCTACACAGCAACAGACATAAGTCTTCCAAGGTGTATTCCTTGTTTCTTTTTAGATAAACATTGTAACAAAGGGGGGAGTTTGAAGGGGGATTGTTTTGTGAACACTTAGGGAGACATGGTGCTCTGCATGAGAAGCCTCATGGAAGAAAGTACAAAAGTACCTGTCTTAAAAATGTCAGTGTGAGTGAGGATGGGTGACTGTGTTAACTGACTGGAGGCAAGAGTAGTTTTGATAAAATTGATCAAATAGATACAGGCTATGAAGTTAAAAAAAGTAGCCTGCATTTGTGCTAGGGAGTGGCAGACTGATGGCGATAGCTGAAGAGGTTGCCCCGTCTAAGCAGTATGTTCAGAAAGTGGGCTCTGCAATACTCCGAGTAGATACAAGGAGGAATAAAAGTCATTTGTTGTGGTCAAAGAAAATGATAAGGCAGTAACTAAGATGTGAAGTAAGAGCCTAGATAACTTATTGATGTAGATGGCTAGTAAAAGTTTTAGCTTAGATTATGCAAAAAGCATCTGCAAGATGTAGATGTGTTCTGCCACAGGACTCTGAACAGAGCTTGAGTTAAAAAAGGAAGTGATACAATCAACAGTGATGGAGCGCTGTGAGGTAAAGACGTGAGATGGTGTTTTTCAGACAATTAAGCATAAGTAGGTGATCTGACAGCCAGGATTTTGGTGCTTGTTCCCAAGTGCAAATCAACTTGTCTAAAAAATTGCATGTTTACAGTAATACTGGAAAGTAGCATATTTTCAGTATTAATAGAAAGAATTGCAGATTTGGAGAACAAGTTAAATGGGTTGCAATGCAAATGAAATTTTAGCTGGAGTGCCTACAACCTGAGTGACTTATGAAGGTATGATTTCTGCTTTTTTCATGTATTGATTGTGTTTTTCAGAACAATATCTTCTGAAGAAAGTATAATGAAGTCATTAGATTTTTGTTACGCTTTTTGCAGATTATATATCTGCAAGTTTTTAGCTGACACATTTGTGTGAGTGCTTGTATAATTAATGTGTATCTTACCTTTATATCCCTTCTTTTTTGCTCCAGTTAGCGCCTTCTTCAGAAGCAGAAAGCTCCCAGCACTGTTGTATGTTTAGTCACTATGTGCCATTGGTTTGTCTGTGCATCCTTCCCATTCCATCTTAATTGCTGATGCCAGCAGCAACATCCACTCACAGTAAGAATACAGCTTGCGTTGCCCTATTATTACTAGCCATTGAGTTTGTATGTGCCACACAATTTGTAGGTGCTAATAACTGTTCCCTAGAGAGCAGCTTTTTAAAGGAATAAATATCTAGCCTATTAGAAGTAATGTAGAAATTAACTACCATGGGTTTATGGTCACTCTTGCAGATAGTTGCATTCAAATACAGTGTAGAACTAGATTATCTCAGCCACAAAAGCATATGAATTTGGAGCTTTAAAATACAAGAATGTTTTCAAAGTATAAGTGAATAGAAGATGAAAGTATCCCAATCTCAGCTTCTCAGTCTCTAATACAGAAAAGGAGTTCTTCTGAGGAGAGCGTGTCATTTCTTAATGTAGAATGCAGCAAGCCTTGGACTTGGCATTCACATCAGATTTTTGTTTTGTTTTTAAGTGGGGTTCTGTTTTTAACAAGCTGCAGATGGTTTTGTGGATTGTTAGGAGAAGCAGCAACCTGGCTAGCTGAATTACTTTTCTCTGGGTGTACCAAGTATGCATTTGATTTAGACTTCTTGAACTGATATAAGCACGTCCTCTCCACTGTGTAATGAAAACATCATTATCCTCCTCAGTCAGCGTCTGTGTCAAGACTTCTTTATTTGGTTAGGAGACAGGTACCTTGATTGGAGAATGGGAATGTCCTTGTCACGTTCAAAGCGGTAACTTTCCGTCATTTTTGCCTTATTTGTGTACAAGCTTTGGATATAATAGGGTAAACTAAAAGGTTTCCTTTAGAGACCTCTGAAAGTAGAGCATTTTAAAAGCAGGTAGGTGTCTCCACCCTACTTTTTCATGAAACATTTTACCCATTCAAGCAGACTTTTAAAACCAGCTTGTTTTGATAGCAGCCTGTTCTCCTGTGGGCCTTCAGCCTTTGCTTCCTGGCAGCACCTTTGGTGCGAAAAGAGAGTGATCAATTGGGAGACTATCAGTGCCAGCATGCATAGAGTGATAAGTTAACACACCACTGGGAATTTCTAGGGCCCACCAAGATACTTCACTTCTAATGTGCTAACAAGCTCATTTTTCTACCTCTTGCCTCTTCAGTTATTTTTTTTTCTCAGAAGAGCTTAGAAGTTGAGTGCATCAGGCATAATGAAAAGCTCTGTAGGAGGGAGAAGCAATAACCCCATTTTTCCCTTTTCAGCCAAATAGAAAATTAGTTTCTGGTAATACACAAAGGCCAGTATTTTTTGTGCAAGGGGCACTGCTGTGAATCAAAGGACTCTATTAACTGCAGAAAATTCAGCAGCTGTGAATCTCCCCCAATGAAAAAAGTGCTTTTCAACAAGTTGTGAGATACATAGTATTATTTAGACTTCAACCATCAGTTTCATCCTCTACCACTTATACATAGCCTCTTAAAAACTGTGCTATATTACTGTTCTCTGTTAAGGCTCAATACTGTGTTTATCCCCCAACCTAAGAACCATTACAATGGGAGATTTTTATATTTTCTCTTGTCCCCGTGCTTCTATTATAGCTTCTTCAGCCTGAGACTTCTGCTGAGGTTCAGCTGTCTCGGGATCCAGAAAGAATTCTGAACATGGTTTTAGGAGGAAAAATTGTTTCCTGCTTTCACTATGTAAACAAGGTGTGGTCTAAGAAAGTACAATGAAGATCAGTCTATTCGCTAGAAGTTGTTTTCAGATAGTATAGCTTCTATACGCTTTTTCATATTTAGATATACTGCAAAATCTGCTGTAAATATTGTACAGAAAACAACTGCAAAAAGGTTTCATAGGAGAAGTTCTGTAATTGTTGAAGTACAGTTTTAAAAGCTAAGATGAAGGATGTTGCTTCCAGCTGTAATTTGGAGCTGAGAATTTTATTGCTTATCATAAGAGAAAATAGTATCATTATTTATTTTAAATGTTAGCACTTATTATTAAAAGCACAAATCACTTGTGATGCAGTTTTTATGTTTACGTTGCTAAAAAATGTGTGCAAGGGGAAATATTCCCATTTCATAGGTGGTGAAATTAAGTCAGAAAGGTCGTTTCCTCACTGCTCCTGTCCTCCCCAAAAAGAGCAGCAGACCTGAACTCAGGCCTCAGAGCCTTCAAGAAACAGATTTTGAGTGCATTCCTGTTTTTTTGCACAGCATGCTGAGTCATGTGAGGTTTTTTTAGGGAAATAAACCAGAACTATGTAAGGAGAAAATTACCTCATTGTCTACCAAAAAAAAAAAAAAGTTTGCACAAGTGTAAATGCCAGGAAAAATTTCTGATTATTTTATGGTTCTGTAAGATAACTGGAGCAGGTCTCCTTCATTCAACATATTGAGACCAGCTGGAGGACTCTGAAAGTTGTGAGAGAAAAGGTTAACTGATTTCTCAGTTCAGGAACTATACGACATGAAGTCAGCATGGTAGTTTTTCTTGATAATTGTATGTTGCTGCCTGCTGCTCTACATTTTGACAGCCATTTCCATAGTTGCTTTCATGAACAGCAGAAATATTCTCTCTTTTTCTCGCTCTCTCTGTGCTAACAGCACAATCAGGCCTGCTGGAACAAGAAGCCTGGAGAGGGTTCTTCAGAAGCAACAACACTTCAAGATACCGGTCTCTTGTCAATAATATCGGAGAGGGAGAACACAGGGAAAAGGAAGTAGTACAGTATTTTGCTGTCAGTGCCCTGCCGACACCCTGTTAGCCAGTATTTAAGGGTCCTGCGGATTCTTTACAAATATTCTTGCTTGTTTTAAGGGCATAATTGACAAGGTGTATTTCCCAACAGTCAAATTTCGCTATGTATTTATCTTGACTGCGTGTGTGTGTGTGTGTGTGTGTGTGTGTGTGTGTGTGTTCAGGGATTATGGAAGCAGTTTGTTACAGAAAAGTGCAAAATAATTTATTTTGTTAATGCTAAGGTTCTTTTTCATGCTATGCCTCTAGTAAAATGGTAACGTTTTTATATCTAATTGTGATCAGAGTACAGCCAAATCAGCTACTTAAAAAAGAGTATTTAAGTTGTTGTTTCAGAAAGTTTTGCATCAGACATAAAAAAAAGATCGTTGAACCATAAGCATTACTCATGTTTATCTTACAGTTAATATTACTTCAGTGCATCAGATATCAGTTATGTAAATAAGTGTGTACAGTCGCTGAAATACAAGATATGTATTTAACAAAAACAAGAATTCTGTATTACTAGGCACTGATATTTATCAGTTACATTACATGATATAAATTGATCCTTAATTCTTGGCTAAACCAGTTATGAGGAGAGAGCACGGTACCTGCAAACAATTGTTCAACATCATCTAGAGCCTACAACTTTTGAGGATTTTGCTGCTCAGGTTTTCTGTCCAGCTCCTTACCACCATTTGCCCTTGGAGACAGGTAAGAAGTACAGTAAAGAACTGTTTTTATACAATCTTATTTGAAATGCAGTATCCTTACTTATAAAAACTAAAAATTCAGACCTTTGCACATCATTAAGAGTTACTATTAATCTGAAAGACTAGATGTACATATTTGAGAACCTCGGCAAAGTTGCTTTTAAATCTTTATTCCATTGCCTGGCATCATGAGCCAGTGCCTGGCGCTAAGATTTGGCTAGCTACTTTAATATAGCAACCAGACCCTGTATTTTTATGGTGAATTTTATTGCGTTCCCCTGTATAAAGTCTCCGTGGAAGCATTGGTACTACTTCATCCAGACTAGTTCAGATAGATACATCCTTTAATCTAAGTACACCTTGCCTATAAGAAAGTTTTAAGGCTCACTGCATTTTTAGAATGGAAAGTTTTAAATTGGAAATCTGAGAGCCTTGCCGTCGTCAATTTTGTTTCTATGTTATTAGCACAAAGTTGGTTTTAAGGGGTTTTTTTTTACTTTCCAGTAAAATACCTGTTTTATAAGAGGATACTGCATTTTCAGTTACTAATGAGAAAATCGGTAAAAGAAAATTAGTAACTCAAGGCCTTCCTGTTCTGAAATTTCTTTAACTCCTTATGATTATTTCATTATTTTATTTCCCCTCTTTTTAGATCATTAAATATCAGTTCTGTTTATCTGAAGGTAAGACAAAGTGTCCAAAAAACCCCTTTGTTCCTCTTACTTTTACTAGAGCACTAAGCTTGTAACCAAATTGTATGCAAACTTTCCTTGTTGCCCTTGTTCACACTAAAAAGAATTTCACACTGATTGAGAAATGACCACTACATCTTCTTAAAGTTTTAGTCTTTTACTAACCTCAGGTCTGCATGAAGCACTAACACTGGTTCTGGGATTAAGGTAACTAATGATAGAGACAGTTGTTGAATGAGTAACACTTTATTGTGTGGACCTTTGTTTCTCAGCATGAATAAGTAGTACGGGATAGCAGTGGTGTGTTTTGTACCCCGTTCTGTCTTTCATTGATGTTGTAAGACATTCTGCAGTGATAACATAGGAGAGAAGGAGAAGAAGAATGTGTAACACTTGAAATGCCTTGTTCAGAAACCTTTATTTAGTGACAAATAAATCAAAATGTTTCTGTGGAAAAGCTGTAAATAAAATAAAATTAATTTAATAAGAATAAATTAATTTGGCAAGTGTTTATCTCAAAATCTGTTTCTCAATTGCAAAAATATGCAGAAAAAAAAATCTAAAATTATAGAAGAGTTGTGATAGGACTACAAAAGAAGAGAGATGTTAAAACATTGAGATTCCTTCACTTGAAAGTATAAAACATAAGTAGAAATGAGGTGCAGTTTCAAAGTAAAATAAGTGGTATAGTTATGCCAGTGCAAATAGTCAAGACCAAAGGGAAACAAAACTAAATGTAAGTGACTTAAATCTAATTATATCAGTATAAAAAATAATAACTTAATATATGAAAACATTTGAATAGGAAAAATTTGTAACTAGACCCATTAAAAAAACCACCAGGGTTACCAGTCCTTGCCACATTTCCTACCTAATACACTTAGTAAGTATTCAACACCAGGCGCTTTTGGACGGGTGGTGTGTGTTCTGTATTGTAGGGCTTGTATCAGTTCTGCCTGTTCACTTTTGGAAACCTCATTCCAGACTAAATCGTTCTGCCTTCTTCCTCTAGTCCATTCTTTCCAGGTGCAGGAAAAACTGCTTTTCTGTACTAGTTTGGTACATTGGAGAATGCTGCTCAACCATGGCAATTCCTGTGTTCCTTTAAAAATTGTCCTAGTCCTACTTGGTGTTCTCTACCATGATCTGGGCAAATATTATGATTTTTAGAAACTTGATTTTAGCCTTTGCAGCTCCAGTTCTCCCAGCAGGTTTAAGTCAGAGGGAAAACCACTGGCTGTAAACTCCACCGTGATTCGTTAATGATAGAAACTGGATAGCATTTCTATCAAATGGAATAATTTCCTGCAGGCATCTCATTAATAGGAGCTTGTGATGTATTTCACATCTGCGTGTATGCACGTGTGTGTTTACGCACCACAACACATGATGTCCTGTCCTGAGGGCCACGTTCTTTAGGACCTTTACACTGTGCAGTGGAACTGACCAACACATTCGTGTCAGGAGCAGCCAGGAGCTTCCTAGGATGGACGTGCAGCACAGTGTGACCTGGCATCAGAGTCAAACAACCTGCCCCCAGACCTGCCCCCAGACCTGCCTGACTCTGAGCTTTCATTCCAGCACAGGGATGCTGGGGATGCTCTGGCAGTCCTGCTTGCAGCCCGGGGGGCTGACCCCTCTTCAGTCTGGGCTCCTGATACTCAGCTCCAGGATGGAGGGCCTGGAGTAGCACCACACCATCTGCATCCAAGCTGACTCTGGAGTGCACAAATTCTAAAGTCTGAGGCAGGTATAAATTAGCACTGCAGTCATCTGCCAAAAAAAGGTTACGCCAGGGCTGGGGTTAGCCTGGAAACCACTGGTTTCCAGCTCTAGCAAAGGCAGAGCAGCGAGCAAGGTGGCTACAGGTCACCCAGGACTTTGACAGACCTTGAGCCTAGGAAAGAGTCCACTAGATGGACTATTAAAAAACTACATACCCCAATGATTTCCCACAACAGGCATATTTTTTGAAAGATAGGTGAAGAGCTTTGAATTGTGCCACAGTGGCACATAGGACTTGCACAGGAGTCTTGCCTGAGAATCAGCACACACTCATCACCCCCAAGATGACTCAGACAAAACCTTGCAGGCTTCCTGCCAGATATTTCCATGTCATCTGAAAATTTCTGACTGGTGTCTAAAAATACATTACAATTCTTTTTTTAAAATACAAAATACTTCATTTATGTTTGCTTTTTTAGTGAAAAATAACTGACTAGAAGAGACTAGAAAAGATTTCCACATTTCAGATATCATGGATGTGATTCTCTAATTTGATCATGATCTCCAAGATTACAATTGCTGAGTATGTTTAATTTTTATAAAATATTACATACAATTTCTCCTTCAAAAAAAGATATATAGAAACTGTGAAGCTACTACAGTCCATCACCAGGTGTTGTAATTTTATTGTTGTTGTGATCCCGTTGGCTGGTTTAAGCATGCCAGTTTTTTCATTTGAGCTATGATAATCAGAGCAAATAGAGAACATGCCCTTCAGTAGCAGACTCTGTTTCCCCAGATTGACATATTTTATCACAGGCTCAGCCCTCAGCAAAAGCCGTTTCCTTCCTTAGAGTGGTTTGCTCTTCAATACAATGTGATTGTGGCTGCTGCTGTTTTATTTAGATACTTAGTTTGCCCTGTGAAAATATCTGGTAAGTCCACCTTCCCATGTTTAGGAAGCTGACTAGTGTAGTGGATGTGTACATTTAAAAAAATAGAGATTTACCTGCACCTAATCACAGAATATATTTCAGTTGCCTCTGGATTTTTACTTTGTGCTGACTCTGATAAATAGAGTAACTCCTGCTATACAGCTCTTGAGTAAACCAGATTTCTGTGACACCAGAATAGGTTGAGAGAACTGTCAATTATAAGCTCAATGATATTGAAGGGCTTATTGACCCCAGGATGCTGAGATTCTGAGCTTTAAATTGTACTGATGTCTCAGGTTTGGTTCTTCTTCTTAGATTCTTTTTTTTTTCTTCTCTTTCTAATACTACCTCAGTATAGTAAACCTTATAAAGAAAGGACCTCTCTACATTAGTCATAGCGCTTTTCCTTGTGATAAAAGCATCAGACTGTTTGATCCTAACAATCATTCCTTCTGTTTTCAAGCCTGTGTTCAGAACAATTCTGCTGCCTCACTCTCAAAGTAAGTGGGGATGGCAGCTGACAGGCAGGGCAGCAGGGAATGTAGAGGTAATGATACTTCGGCCTTGCACAAGAGAAACTCAGACTCAACAGCCTGCATCTTAATGTGTTCTGCTGTGTAACTCTGAACTGAGAATCGTCTTGGCCCTGTATTACCCCTTTGTGGATGAGAATGGTGGTGCTTTTCTCACTGTAGGAGGGTCTAAGAGACACTTGTTGATGGTGGTGGTGGAAGTTTGTGACTGGAAGTGAAGTTCAGATACAGAAATGAGGGCTGCGTGTCTGGGAGGGCTGGGAAGAGTTTCTCATTATCCCTTCTACAGTCCAAACTTAGGAAACAATTCTTTTTCATTCCAAATCAAAGCAAACCTCAAAACTTACTGAAATTTTCCAAAAATTTCATCTTGGAATGACTGAAGCTGGAACTTTATGCATGTCTGAACTATTGTCCTTAAGTCAACCACTTGGGTGATAGTAAGCTGGGAATCCTCAGCGCTTTGAGGCAGTAAATTCAGTGTGGACTGCTAGAGACCCAAGCAGATCAATTTTATACATATAATGAAATGGGTGCACTTAAAAAAAAAGAGTGTGATTATCCAGTTAAAAAGCATTCTGTGCATACACACAAGGGGACAAAATGAAATTTTAATCCTGACGTTTCCTAGTTTTTGAATGTTTGACTTTACGAATTTATTGTCTTGTGACAACATTTTCCTTGTTTAATTTCTTTCTTTTTTATTTTGAGGCATATGGGAAAAGAGAAATTCTGTAATACTGATTAACAGCCACGTGATTCATAAGCAAAACTCTAACCTCTAGATCCACTCCCAACTCCTGCAGACAGAGATAGGGCAATAATTGGTAGTAATGGTAAGCTGCATTACCTCTGCCTGTGTCTCCACTAGTGGAAAGATTGGGAATTTTGCCATTGGGTTTCACAGATAATAGTTGACAAAGAGGAACAGGTTTACCCAATACATTTCCAGCCAGGCTCTGAAGAGCATTCTTCACTGGACAGGGGCTCTGTCGCTCTTTTGCCATAAACTTAATCTTTTTTGCTGTGTTTTTTCTCATAGTTGGCTCTTGGTTCTTTCTCTCCTACCCAGTTCCCCTCTCACAGGTCTTTAGGCCACTCACCATCTCTTTCTCACCTTCTCATCTTGCTTTGTAGCAGCTTTTGCAGTCTTTCTGCATTCGCTTCTCACTTCCTTTTCTCATTTCCCAGTTAGTGAGAGCCTTAATTCCTTGACTCTAGCAAGGCTCTACTGAGCATGACAGACAACTTGGCTGGATATGGACTGGAATTTCTAAGAGTTGCAAAGCTCACAAGCTGTACAGAAGGAATTGCCCTCTTCCCTGGAGGTCAGGCAGGGAGGCTGAAGTAAAAGGCCATAAAAATTTGCCAACATGCACAAATGATACTTTCCTCTGTGGTCATTCGCAGAGATGGCACTCAGGAAAATGCTGATCCAGACAACAGGGAGTGGTAAGGCTAGACATACTGAGAGTAGCCCTACTGTGCAGCACCCTGTCAGGCTTCTGCAGTCAGTTTTTCACCTCTTTGAAAGTCAGAACAGATGAGTGTGATGAGTAATACCAACACCTGTGTTACACCTCTGGATTCCTCCATCCTCGCCTCACTTTTAAGTCAGGCTGTGTGTTTTATATTTAAGTTTTCACCTCTTTGAAAGTCAGAACAGATGAGCGTGATGAGTCATACCAACACCTGTGTTACAACACCTCTGGATTCCTCCATCCTTGCTTCACTTTTCAGGCTGTGTGTTTTATATTTAAATAGTTAATTTCTGAGTCAAATAATCAACATACTGTTATTAGAAGATCCTAAAATTTTCAAAAGGAGTGTGAAAATGTCACATTTCAACTTTGTTGATCCACCTCCTTGTTCAGAAGCAATTGAAATGGCTTTACATTATGGCCCCAAAATATCATAGCCCATGAAGCTATGATATTTGTCACTCATCAAGCCTAAGAGATGAAAAATACGGATCACTTCCTGACATTTTTCAACCTCTTAAAAATCCTAACACATCTGTTTTGTTTATTTTATAGAAATTTCTGCTTCTAGGTCTATTGTCAATACAGCCTTCTTATTTAACCCTATGTTTACATTTTGGATAACTGAATATTTCATTGTGTAGAGATGTAAAGATACTGACATTTTACACTGAAGATTTTAAACCCGGGGGAAGGGCAAACAAAACCTGCAGAATCTCTATATACCACATTTAGTATCCATTTGTGATAGGGTAATGGTTTAAAACTAAAAGAGAGTAGATTTAGACTAGATAAAAGGAAGACATTTTTTTACAATGAAGGCACTGACACAGGTTGCCCAGAGAAGTAGTAGAAGCCCCATCCCTGGAAACATTCAAGGTCAGGTTGGACGGGGCTCTGAGCAACCTGATCTAGTTGGAGATGTCCCTGCTCACTGCATGGGAGTTGGACTAGATGGCCTTGAAAGGTCCCTTCCAACCCAAACCATTCCATGATTCTATGTGTGTATGTGTGTATGTATGTGTCTATAGGTATATATGCTTATCTAAAATCCAAAGAAATTAAGTTACTAATCAGCCTGTTGATTGCTGTCAGACTTTAAATATATTTTAAGTGCCATTATTCTTCACTCTTCTGGTGTGATATGTTCAGACGTGAAAATCACTGTACGTGACTTCTGTTCTTCAATAGCTCTAAGTCAGTTTCTTAAAAAATGGGACTGTATGTGAATCTGTACTTCTGTCTGCAGGAATTGGAAACAAAATTTTAAGACACGACTGAAATAATGCCTTAATTGAAATAACACAGGGGTTTCAGTTTTTCATTATCTAACCCGTGATAAAATTTCACACTAGGGTTTAACACTTTGCTGCAGACTAACTAGCTTAAATACTATGGTTTTTCTTCTTTACATGATTTCAGGAGTCTCAGGTTGAGACTGGCTATAATTTTAGCATACTTAATACCATGAAACAGCTGGGGAGCAGAAGCCATATATCAACTTGCCATTTGTTTTTCCTTCTTGATTGTGTGTATGTGTGTGAGTATTTAACTGTTTTCATAGACTTTAAGCAAGCATTTCAGACAATGTTTAGGATGTATCTCAGTTGCTATGAATAAGGTTGCTGGATCTGGATAATGTTATAGAATTCTTTTCTTTCTCTCTCTCTTCCTTTTTTCTTGTAATGCTTAGTTGGTAAGTATGACGCCGGATTTCAGAGCTGTTGCTTCATTGCACATAACTAACTCATCACTCTCTTTAACCTGTAGCATGAGCAACAATTGCATAATGAAATTCGAAATTCTGTTTTCTGTGCTCATCTGTTAATACCCTTCAATCTCTGCAGTTCGTGTCTCATGTCTCACACCTGTTATCTTTTATCTTTTCTCCCCCCTCCTTCCTCACTTCTTTCCACTCCTCCTTCCTCATCACTTCTTCATTCTCAACAAAGAAAGAAATGCTGTGATATTTCTTCTCCTTCCAAAACCTCCACTAGAAAGCATTGGCCACATCAAGGTAAAGGGCAAAGGCTTGAAACGGAAGGTCTTTCACGCTAGCTGTGAATGGTATGCTGTGCAAAAGAACAACGGTTATTTTCTATTCTCTAACTTCCACCATTTGAAATGCTTTAATTCCTTGTAAAATTAGAACAAGATAGAATTTCAGAAAATGAGAGTGCATGTTTCCCTGCTTGCCTTTTTTCTGTAAGGCACAGAGAGTCAGGCATTATCATGCTTTTCCAGATTGTTTGGCAATGAAGTACCTAGTTCATGAACAGAATTACTGTCACCAGCTGGGGAACAAATAACAGCCCTTTATCCTCCCTGTCACTTCGATGGGTCGTGTCAGTTTGAAAAAGATAGAAAGTACCATGCCGTCCCTCTGGAGCAGGCAGGTGATGGACCAGGCGAGGAGGACAGCCAGGTCGCTAAAACACAGAGGTTTATGGCAGTATGCTTTAAATGTACTCTTAGCATTCTTACCTGATGACCTCATTTGATTTTAGAGGAGCCTTTAAAAATAAGTCATGGTCAGTTCTGAATTATTTTGCACCCCTTACATATGAAATGTGTACTGAGGGAGAGAGATCTTCAGTTCTGATTATTGCATTATTATTTTAAAGAATTACCAGAAATAGCATGATGTGGAAGAAATAGCGGGTGATATTGTGGCTCACTGAAGTCAGCAGGGGTTTTCCAATTGACTTCTGCAGGACTAAGCTTCTGTCCATAATTTACACAGGTCAGAAGCGATCAGTGGTGACTGAGGTAGTCAAGTTCAATCAGGCTGTCAGTCTCTGTAAATGGCTAATTAAAATGCAGTTTAGTTTTGTGGATGTGAGTTCATAGTGTTAATTTTCTGTGCATGGGAAGGAAAACGTTATTTTTATTTTGTATTTTCGCCTTTTCCTTTTGTACCTCTGTGGAAGAAGATTTGGAGAGGGGCTGCTTGTAAAGAAGAGCTTTGTCCTCTGGCAGCAGGGACTGGGGTTCCCCTGTAGTGTAGCTCTGGGTGCTGGGCTAATGAACTACATACCCTGATCTCAAATTCATCTTGTTCCTTTTACAAAGAAATGTTAACGTATAGTGCATCCAGTTAGTATGATCTGTTCAAGCTTCTGCCTTGTGGGCCCTGTAGGAATTTGCCATTTGAAGCACCAACTAAAGTTGGGATGGGGGATGTTTTGCTCTCCCAGTTGGCCCCCGATTCACTCCACCTCTTCAGCTGCATTCCTAGAGCTCCCTTCATGCACAATGAGCTGTTAACCTTCATGTTCTCATTAAAGACTGGATTCTTCTGGGTTGTGGTTTGAATAACAACTCCCCATCCCTGTGAGGGAACTGGAGGTGTTTGTTCTCCCACTTGGTGGGAGAACGTCACCCGTTTCAGTGCTGCCTCAGTTACCGAGAGCGAGGGGGTTCTGCAGTCCCGTAGCTCAGTGGTTTCTGGCATCGTCTTTTCTCTAGAGCTGGGTTTGTGGCAGTTGCTAGCTCCACGTGCAGTTCCATCACCCACAGCTGGTAAAGGGCTAGGAGATGCTGTGGGAGTGACAGCAGCACTGAAATTCCTCTCTGCCCCTTGTGAATAGATCCCGCGCTGCGAGTGCGGAAGGCGGCACTGACACGTCTGGTTCTTGCTGTCCTCTGCAGGCTTCTGCCCAGAGACTCAGCTGGGAGAAACTCCAGCAGCAGCAACAGCACAGGTGGATGGAACAGACTTAGCCTCTCCAATGTCTCCTCGAACTAGCAAGAGCCGCATGTCCATGAAACTGCGTCGCTCCTCTGGCTCAGCCAACAAGTCCTAAGTGGCGAAATGCCTGCAGCTTTCTAGCGAACAGCGACCGGCCGCCCTTCCCGCAGCGACTCACCACTTTCCCTTAAAGGATAATGTTTCTAATGTGTGTGTGCCCGTCCCCTGCATACCCCTTTTCTGTATGTTTATTTTAAACAATGACACTGGAATTTTACTTTAATATTTTAGCTTTTGGTTTTTTTTATGAAACTCCAGGCTGCCTCGGGGTTTGTTTTTTTTCTTTTTCTTTTTTTTTCTGATGTGCAGTTTGTCCTCTGCACCTTTTACCTTTCCGGATGATTACAATATCTTAGCAGTAGTCATTTTTAACTCTGGTTGATCTTGAGTCATATATGGAATTGGAGACCGCCATTTGATTACACTATATTTATTGTGCCCCATTGCAGTTTTCTCTGTAACAAAGAAAGAAATATGTACAATTTGAAAATGAATGTACAATTTTAAATTGAAGTTGCATTTGTAAAGTCTTTGTCAGATGTCACAATATTAATGCACAGGATGTGTACAGATTATTTATGTTAAGAATAAAATAGTTCAACGGCCTTTCAAGCATTACAGAGTCCAAACAAATTAATTTGCTTGTAGCACCAACTCTTTCTTCACAAAGCAATGTATCATTTCATAACTGTGCAGGTGATGCCATAATCTATGCCAGGAAAAAAAAATCACTGTGCTGAAATTCTACTTATGCTTGGCTTCCCAGTATTTTTATAATGTTTGCTTTTCCAAGTGGTATCAATAGTAAATGCCACTGAGTTTCATGGTTTTTAGCCTTTATCACCGGGCTGCTGGGTCTAGAAGTACGTCATTTCTTACATTAAAACAAAACAACAAAAAAGCACTTTCCCAATAGAATTTCATTGCTCTAATGATGTGTCCTAGGGAAGAAAAGGGAACATGCTCCGGGAGCCTGGCCTGAAATGCCCACAGTTCCAACCCTCTGAGTGCAGATTAGTACACGCGTTTCACTCACCCAGAGATATTTTCCTACAGAAGATGAAATGCTCACATTTTGAGTCTGGCAAGCAACAAAATGTAGCATGACATCGGTACTAACTGCATGTGTAAATATATCATATGGGCAACAATAAAAAGATAAATTATGTATTGTCATTCATGTAGTATCTACAAATTTGTAATGGCTGAAGAGAAGACATGCTATTTAATAATACAATAAAATTATTCTTGCCACCTTTTGTATATTAGTCATTCACCTCAGTGATTAGGTTCTTACTCCAATAGCATATTACGCATGGAGCAGTTCAGTGCAATACACAGCTTAGTTTTCATTTGTATTTTCGAAGTACACACGAGTTCTTAGGAGCTCCTTCCCGACCCATCGCAAGAACACCGTACTGAAAACTTCTCCCCGTGTCTAGTAAATACAATACACATAGCTCCGCAGGTAACAGAAAGCACAGGACCTTCCCTCCTGCAGGCTGGCTACTCAAGTGCTAATTGTAGGAGCAGTTAACAATCATCAGGTTTCTGTGGTCTGGAGCCCTTCCTCTTAAGACTGTACAGGTGGAGAAAGGAGAGCGATGATTTGAAAAAAAACCATAGTGACCTTTTCCAAGGGAGAACTGATTTCATGGCATAAACAGGCATTTTCAGCAACCAGCCATACCAACAAATGATGGAAAAAAGCACAACTTAAAATAACATGCTTTATTTCTGGCATAGGAGAAGAGCAAGCTGCAAGTTTAGCCTCCTTCATCCAACAGCAAATCTTAGCTGCTTTAGGTTATATTGTATTAATTCATTAGTCCAGGTCCTGGAACTAAATGGAAAAAGTCCGTGAAGCACATTTGAAATAAAGCAGTTATCGTTTGCTTTCAGCCTCAGGGCATGATACATGTGAATCTTTTGTTGTGTTAACAAAATATAAAACTACAGAAATAATTGCTTTAGAGGATGCTAATCAAAAGATTGAAATATTTTGCATGCTCGCTTCAGTTTTTTAGTGTCAGAACAAAGACTACGGCTGGGATCAGTTCGGTTCTTCAGAAAGCACCATCTGACTCACTTTGCCCTGAATTCAAGGAAGGTGTGAGCTTTGTTTTAAATTCTTTCTTGAATTTACTTGCCATTATTTTTGTTCTCATCACATTTGCAAATGAGCACTCATGTGGGAAAGTTAAATAAATAAATAAACACTGGCTAAAATGCCAGTAGCTGGTGAATTCAACAGTATTGCAAAGCATTTGGGCAGACCATCGTTAAAGCCGGGGAATACACGCTGTGGTTAGGGAGAAGGAAGGGAGCCTGTCATCTGCGCTTCGGCCACACATCCAAACGCTGTTTCGTGCTCTAATTTCAGCTGTTCACAAGACTCGGAGGAGCTCACATCAACAGCACAGCTCACGGGGGAGAGGGGTCGGAGGCCACCCAAAAAGGCCAGGTGTGGACAGACCCTCTGCCTGCTGCAACACAGGGGCCTGGCGAGACCCAACTGCGCTTCTTGCTGTTCTCCGTGCCCCGAGAAGCCACAAAGGGATTGGGTTTGGAAACGGGCAGCTGCGGGAGACGTGCGCTTTGCCCAGCACATGGTTGCTGGAGTACAGAAACACAGAGTAAGCGGGAGATGCGTACTTAGCTATAGAAGATCAACACCTCGTATTTTAATTAAGCAGACAGCACGATTAATTTTCCATACGTTTTGCTAGCTATTATATGACTTGACATTGACTTCATATGAACATTTACCTTCTCGACTATCTTAGTACAGAGTACAGCAAACAAAACACCTCACAATAACTTAAAAGGTGAAGCTCGGGGGCTAAGGCTATTAAAACAAGGTCACTAATCAGGCTCCTTTTTTCACGAAAAATAATTCCTCTCTTTAAATATCGTATATACATACAGCTGTACGTCTGTCCTGGGACCGAGAGTAGCTACGGAAGATGTACTTTAAGTGGGCTGGCACCCACCTCCCCGGCCTTGACCGCGTCCCGGCAGATGCTCGCAGGGCCCGGCTCCTTGCGT
>NW_010319075.1:1659-2232 GCF_000700745.2 Antrostomus carolinensis | reverse complement strand
GGGTGTGGGGTCACCCCACGCTCCCCAGGCAGGGATGGCTTTAGGAGGGTGGCAATGCATGGCTGAATGGGGGGGTCCCCCTAGCTTGGGGCTCCCCAGCCCCACGCCTGCAGGGAATGGGGGGATGAGGGCAGGGAGGTGCTGGTGCAGAGAAGCCCATGGAGCTCCTTGGGTCCATCCCTAGCCAGAGAGCTCAGCGCTGGGTGCAGACTGGGGGTCCCTGCGGAAGTGTGAGAGCTTCACCCCCATCTTCTGCATGAGCCATGGGTCAGGATCCCTGTGCCAGTGTGGGGTGGCAGGGCAGGAACAGCTGGCACTGCAGAGACAACCTGTCTCCTGCCTGCATCTGCCAAAACGAACGCTGCCCTGAGCGGTGTCAGCAGCGGGAGCCTCCGCCATCCATCCATCCTGCTGTCCGGCCCCCTGCCAGGGCTGTGGCGGCCAGTTTCTCCCGGGTCCCTCCTGAGGCTGCTCTCACCAGGTTCAGGATGTGGTGGCTCTCAACCAGGGGACCTTCCCACTCCTAACACCATTTCTTGCTGCTCGCTCCTGCAGACGTGAGGAACGATGAAC
>NW_010319075.1:0-1582 GCF_000700745.2 Antrostomus carolinensis | reverse complement strand
GGGTGAACCGCCACTCCACCGCCATTGGGCGCATCTGGCTCTCCGTCATCTTCATCTTCCGGATAATGGTACTGGTGGTGGCAGCTGAGAGTGTCTGGGGGGATGAAAAATCTGCCTTCACCTGCAACACCCAGCAGCCCGGCTGCAACAGCGTCTGCTATGACCACTTCTTCCCCATCTCCCATATCCGTCTGTGGGCCCTGCAGCTCATCCTTGTCACCACGCCAGCCCTCCTCGTGGCCATGCACGTGGCCTACCAGCAGCACCAGGAAAAGAAGCTGCTTGTGCTGACAGGGCATGGGGACCCCAAGCACATGGAGGAGGTGAAGAAGCACAAGATGCGCATAGCAGGTTCGCTGTGGTGGACGTATGTCTGCAGCGTGGTCTTCAGGCTGCTCTTCGAGGCCGTGTTCATGTACATCTTCTACATGCTCTACCCGGGCTACCAGATGGTGCGGCTGGTCAAGTGCGAGGCTTACCCTTGCCCCAACACCGTCGACTGCTTCATCTCCCGGCCCACTGAGAAGACCATCTTTACTGTCTTCATGCTGGTCACCTCCAGCATCTGCATCGTCCTCAACATGGCAGAGCTGGTCTACCTGGTGGTGAGGGCCTGTGCCCGCCGAGGCCAACACAACTCCAACCCCTCATCAGCAAAGGGCTCCTTCTATGGGCACAAGCTCTCCTCTGAGTACAAGCAGAACGAGATCAACCAGCTGCTGACGGAGCAGGATGGCTCCCTCAAGGACATGCTGCGTCGCAACCCCGGGCTGCAGGAGAAGGGCGACCGCTGCTCTGCCTGCTAGGGCCGGTGCTGCGGGGGTCCCAGCCCTTGCCCCTGCCCCACAGCTGCCCCACAGCTCTGTGCTGTCCCTGTCCCATGGACAGCATCCCTTAGGTGCCAGTCCGGGTCTCCTGGATGGCCAGGGGGGCATCTCAGGCCATTAAATCTCGGTTCTCAGGTGCTGCCTCCCTCCTTTCTGCTCTGGGCTGCTCTGCCTGCTAGGGCCGGTGCTGCGGGGGTCCCAGCCCTTGCCCCTGCCCCACAGCTGCCCCACAGCTCTGTGCTGTCCCTGTCCCATGGACAGCATCCCTTAGGTGCCAGTCCGGGTCTCCTGGATGGCCAGGGGGGCATCTCAGGCCATTAAATCTCGGTTCTCAGGTGCTGCCTCCCTCCTTTCTGCTCTGGGATGTGCCAGGGGCTGGGGTGCCAGTGTGGGGTGGCCACCCCTGCACCCTAACCCAGGTGGGTGCCCCTGGGGGGATGTGGGGGCTGCAGCTGTGGCCGCGTTGCCCTGGCAGCCAGAATGCAGGAGCAGTGACCCCTGGGTGGCATTGAGCAGCGTCCAAGGGCTCACGCTCCCCCAGCACCAGCCCCTGCAGCCCCAAATATATTTAGAAAAGTGCCCAGACCAAAAATAGAGGGAAAAAGTTTCCCCAGTGGCTGTTTCATCTGCCAGTTAAAATGAAAGCCAATGGGGCACACAGCTGCCTCATGCCCCTATAACCTCACACCCGCCGTCAGATGGACGGACAGAGCCGGACGGACCTGTCCGCACCTCGCTGAGGAGCCGGGGACCAA
>NW_010319074.1:8902-9243 GCF_000700745.2 Antrostomus carolinensis | reverse complement strand
CTGGAGTCCAGGGGAGCCCGCAGGGGTGGACATGGGGTGTCAGGGGATTGGGGGGGTCAAAGTGGAGCCCTCAGGGCTTGTGGGGGGGTGACCCTGCAGTGTCCCTGCTCCATGGTGGCAGGGACAGGCCCTGGGAGCTCCCATCCAGCTGTGGGTGCTGCAGCTGGTGCTTGAAGGACAAAGAGAGTCCCCAGCCCCAGTGGGGACACTGACCTTGGCCTTCCGCCTGTCCCCGCAGGTGGCTGGCGTGTCGCCTGGCCATCACCTGGTGCCGGCAGAAGCTTCATGCAGAGCTGAAGATCGGCTCATTTGGCTTTTTTTGGGGCCACAACAACAAGCTC
>NW_010319074.1:4478-8860 GCF_000700745.2 Antrostomus carolinensis | reverse complement strand
TGGCAGAGGAGGACAGGCAGGGTGGCTGCTGTCACTTCCAGGCTGGCAACAAACCCCTGCAGCCAAATGCCTGTCACACAGCCCTGTAGCTGGTGCCAGGCCATTCCTCCCATGACCCCAAAATTGGGGCTTTTGGCTGCTCCCTGCATGATTCCAGACATTGGGAGTGGGAACATGGGGATGAGCATCAGAAGGCAGAACCAGGTTGTTTCTTCTCTGACCTACCTGTGCGTCCTTGCAGGAGATTGACAACGTCTGGATCTCCAGTAAACTGAGCCGGGAGCTGCCGTATGTACCCTGCCCCAGCTCCCTCCCTGCTCTCTTGGGGGTCTGGCTCCTCCCTGGCCCTGCTGACCTTTCTGCAGTCCCTGTTTCCCCATGGTCTGCTCTGTGTGGGAGTGAATCACTCTCCTTTGAGGTGGCAGCATCTTGTGGATGCCCTTGTGCTGATCCTGCATGTCCCTAGGGTGGGGGGCATCCCTGGTGATGGGGCTGGGTTTGCCATGTGTGAGCTCTTGTAAGAGTTTCCTGTGTTGTTCTCCTGCAGGCGCTACTTTGAGCTATGTTTTGGTGAGGTGCGAATCCGCACGGATCTCCAGAAAGGACTTGGGTTCCAGCCATCCGTCCCAGAGGCTCCCAGAGAAGCTGATGGAAATGAAAGCAGAGCAGACCTGGCTCTTAAACCCTCCTTGCTGAGGCTCCTTAGCCAGGTGAGGCACTGGCTGGCTGAGAGGCTGTTGTGGGCTGCACTGCTGTCAGACATCCCTCACAGTAGCAATTTTCCCCCAGCTCTTTTCCATCCACATGGACTCCATCAACATCATGGTTCTGCACGTGGCCACCTCAGAATCTCTCTGGCACATCCAGGCCAGCAAGACACGTCTCCTCCTGAACGGCGACGGGAAGAGGTAACACTGTGCTCGTGCTCTGTTCTGCTTCCCCAGCCTGACCCCAGGTCCCAGGGGACAAGGAGGCTGCTGTGACCCCAACCTGGTGTCTCACCTTCCTCCGTCCCATTCAGCAGCATCCCATGTCACCTGTGATGTGACACATTAACCTTCCCCAAGGCTGGCCTGGTCTCTTGTCGCTCCAGGGGAAGCTCACGTTGTGTGTTCCCCAAATTATGAGTCGCTGCACTGTGCATGGAGTTAGGGTGTGCTCAGCTTTTGGGAGGACTTGGAGCAGGGACTTGGGGTCCCTGTGTCCCCCAGAAAAGAGAGGGCAGGGGCTTGGTTTGGAGGCAGCAGGGCCCACATCTTCCATCTGTTCTCTGCTCTCCTCAGCCTGACCTGCGTGGTGAGCCTGACAAAGGTGAACAGCAAAGTCCTCCGCAGCAGCCAGCTGGTGAGTGCTGGGGAAGGGAGAAATTCAACGCTTCGAGCTCTCTGGGACACCCTGGGGACTTGTTCCAGCCTGTCCCCAAGGTTGGGCTGTGCTGCGAGGCTCCTGCAAGGCTCTGAGCTCCGTGCTGTGCACAGTGCTTCACCTGCAGTGTCCACCAGCAGGGAGGTGGGTGACTCCTTGTGCTCTCCTTGCCCGTGTCCCCATACAGGATGACACCTGCCTGGCAGAGCTGGCCCTGGCACTCTCCCTCTCACTGGAGATCAGCAGCAAACGGCGGCTGGTGGGCGTCAAGCTGCGCATCCAGACCCTGCAGGCAGAGCTGCATGAAGGACTCTTCTGCAGCCCACTGCTGCACCGTGTCACTGCCCGGACCCAGCGCAGCAGCACAGGGGAACAGCCCAGCACAGGTCAGGGAGGGGGACAGGGACAAGCTGTGGGCAGGGCAGGGGCTGGCAGCGCCTATTCTTGCACTGGAGCCCGAAGGGCTGGGCTGTCCCATCGCTCCTTCCCACTGCAGGGTGTGAGGGTTTGGGCAAGAGCCTTCCAGTGACTCTGTGTGTCCCTCTCCAGGTCTGGGGGAGCCCCCGAAGTCCCCGTCTCTGCTGAGCAGGGACACGCTGCAGCTCATCCCCAGGAGGGTGGAGGTGAAGCTGGAGAACACCAGTGTGGTGCTGTCTATGAACAGCCAGAAGAGGTAAGGAAGCAGGTGGAGGGGGAGGCTGTCCTAGCCCTGGTCAGTGATGGGGACAGGGACTTGGGGACAACTGTGCTTGTCCCCTGCTTTGCCAGGAGTCCCAGATCCCACCCCAGTGGGAAGGACTGAGCTCTGCCTGCAGCTGGGCTCTTGGGGAAGGCACGTGAGCTGGTTCTCCAGTAGGACAGCCTGGTGGGATCCTCTGCTGATGGCATGAGAGCGCTGGACTGGGCTGCAGCTGGGTGCTGGCTGGTATCTGCCCATGCCAGTGTGCCAGTCAGCTGGGGATGCGGGATGGGGAGCTGGAGGACGTGACAGTGCCGTTCCCTTCAGGCAGTGAGTCCTTGCTTCTCACAGGCACCTCGCCTGGAGCCTGAAGCTGCTGCAGTTTCTATATCAGCGTGAAGAGGAGCAGATCCCACTGCGCAACTTCACACCCACCTCAGATCTGGACCAAATGAGTGTAGATCTCCAGCTGGAGGGTAAGTAGCCAGGAGGGTGCCCATGGGACAGTGCTGCTGTCACTGCCCTCCCTCACCCCTCACTTCTGCTCCTTTCTCTCCCCAGATGGCCTTCTCCTGTCCCAGAGCCGCCAGCGCATCGTGTGCCTCAACTCCCTGAAGACCAGCCTGCAGGTGAGCGAGCGCTGGGCACACTCCTGTCCCCCAGGGGTGGCTGGTTCTGCTCCTGGCACAATTTTTTTTGCCACCTGGCCCTCTCCCTGCTCTAGGTCACAGCCATTGACCTCTCAGCTGCTGTTCTGCTCAATACCTGCATCATCCACTACCGCCACCAAGAGTTTTCCCACTGGCTGAGCCTCTTGGCACAGGAATACAGGTGCCAGGCGGTGCCTGTCCCCAGCCAAGGGCACAAGGGAAGGTAAACCTTGGCCTCAGCACAGCTGCTGGTGTCACAGCTTGTTTCTTCTTGCCTGCCGTGCTCTGACAGGGTCCCCAGCCACCCAGCACCTTCTCTGCCCTGTGCATGGCCTGTGGGATGAGGAGGCTGGTACGGAGCGTGGCAGGCGGTCAGGGGCCTCCTGGGGAGAGGACATTCCTCTGGGCCTCCTCCCTGCCAGGCTCTGTGGCACACAGCACCCTGGTAACAGCCTATCCTTGCTTGTCCTGTGCAGGAACTATCCCCAGATCATAGCACCCATCATCCTGTGTGCCTCGTTGTCCAATGTCAATGTGTCAGTGCAGCTGGGGGACACACCACCCTTCGCCTTGGGCTTCAATTCCATCTCTGCAGGTACAGGCTGGCACCTGCCACCAAGTGTGGCTGCTGGGGCCCTTCTTAGGGGTCAGTGGCTCTGCCAGAGAGGCACTGGGATGGGAATGGGGGTCGCTGTGCCACCTCTGTGCTTGCCCATGTCTGTGTCTGGCCAGGGACTGTGGACACCCGCCTGGTTGTGTCTGGGTTGTCCCTGTTCAGGGGCAGCTGAGCAGGCAGCAGCGAGCCCTGCCTGTGCTTACCCCCTCCTCTCTGCCCGCAGACTACCAGCACCTGCGGCCACAGAGCGTGCACCAGCGCGCGGTGCTGGCCGTGGACCACCTCTGCTGGCGTGTGGGCAACGACTCGCACATCCAGCGTGCCCCACACCCCCCCAACATGCACGTGTGGGGAGAAGCCCTCATCCTCGACTCCTTCAACCTGCAGGTGAGGGGTGAGCTGAAGGGGCGAAGGGTGGCTCTCAGAGCTGGGAATGGGGACACACGGTGGCATGGGGACATCCTGAGAGTGATCATCCTGTTTGTCCTGCAGGGCAGCTACAACCAGCCCCTGGGCATGTCCAGCGCCCAGTCGGACACACTCTTCCTGGACTGCACCATCCGGGGATTGCAAGTGGAGTCGTCGGACACCTGCACCGAGTGCCTGGCCAGGGTCCTACCCCTGTTCTGCCCACAGCCCAGTGGAGCTGAGCTTGCCAAGCAGCCACCCTCTGCATCAGCTGAGCCCTGGGGACTGCTCTGGAAGGTGGATCTGAAGGTGGAAGATGTGAACCTTTTCACACTCTCAGCCCTGGTGGGTAAGTAGCATCCAGGCTGATCCAGGTGGCTGTCCTGGAGCACCCCCATGGTCAGAGGAACCTGGCATGTCATTATGTGCCTCCTCCATGCCTCCAGCACTGATGTCCTTTCTCTCTAGGCGCCCTGGAGCTGCGGCTGGACACACTGACCGTCCTGGGGAGTGCCGAGAGCTGCACAGTCAGTGTCCAGGGTATGGTGTTGGCCTTGGTGAAGAGCATCACAGAGAAGATGCAGCCGTGCTGCAAAGCTCCTGCCATCCCCAACCCAGTGGCCAACCTCTCCATGCTCTCTGTCACCTACCACAGCAGCATCCG
>NW_010319074.1:3793-4408 GCF_000700745.2 Antrostomus carolinensis | reverse complement strand
TGGCACCCAAAGGTGCTGGTGAGGAGAACAGGGCTGTGTTGTGGTGGACCTGGCAGTGACTTGGTGGCTCTCTTGGGTGTAGGTGCAATGCGGCGAGGGGCTGGCAGTGCTGTGGAGCCCGCCCGACCACATGCACTTGTACCATCACACTCTGGCCACCCTGCAGTGCCACGAAGCCTTGTGGAGCGCCCTCAGCCATGGGACACCTCCCTCCCTCCCCACAGAGAGCCCAACATCCCACCCGGCCACCCCTACTGAGACACCAGGGCCCCCCCCTGCCAAAAGACTCCTGTCCCTGTCACTGGAGCTGAGCTCTGCCAAGCTCACAGCCTTTGTCTCCGAGGCCAACTACATCAGCCTGGCTGCTGAACGGACCTCCCTGAGCTGGCATGGCGGTGCCCTGCATGGCTACTGCCCGGAGCTGGCCGCTGGCTTTGATGGACACAGCATCTTCAGCTTCAAAGAGGTGGAGGTGAAGCTACTGCCAGAGCTGGAGGAGATCATCTTGCACCGCTGCGCCTTCCCCACCCTGCGCACCCTCCGCAACCGCGGCTGGGCATTCTCCTTTGCCAGCGTGACCATCGAGGTACACTACCAGTATGACTTCTCCCGCAC
>NW_010319074.1:2928-3781 GCF_000700745.2 Antrostomus carolinensis | reverse complement strand
CAGAAGTGGCTGAAAGGCCTCCATCGGCGTGGGCACCCCACCAGCACAGCGCTGCCCCCCGACCTCCTCCTCAAAGTGACACACTTCTCCTGGGTCTTCCTGGATGATGTCTTCGAGGTCAAGTTGCGAGACAACTACGAGCTGATGAAGGACGAGAGCAAGGAGAGTGCCAAGCGGTTGCAGCTGCTGGATGCCAAGGTGGCCGCGCTGCGCAAGCAGCATGGTGAGCTGCTGCCTGCCCGAAAGATCGAGGAGCTCTACGCCTCGCTGGAGAAGAAGAACATCGAGATCTACATCCAGCGCGCGAGGCGCCTCTATGCCAACACGCCCATGCGGAGGGCCCTCCTCACCTGGACCCTGGCCCACCTGGAGCTGGTGGCCATGGCTGATGAGTCCTTCCATGGCACAGAGCGCGTGTTGGAGCAGATGAGGGATCTGGACAGCATCAGCCCGTTCCCACCTGAGGGTCTGGAGATGGTCACCCAGTGGTGCCGCATGATGAAGGGCAGAGTTGGCAGCTTCTTCGGTGAGTTGCTTTGTGTGAGGGTGCCTGTGGAGAACAGCACGGTGGCTGCGTGGCCTGGGCTCCCAGGACAGGGACCTGCTGGCACCACGTGATACGTAACCAAGAAGGGGCTCCGTGGGCTGGAGCACCTCTCCTATGAAGACAGGATGAAAGAGTTGGGGCTGTTGAGCCTGGAAAAGAGAAGGCTCCGGGGAGATCTTATAGCGGCCTTACAATACCTGAAGGGGCTGCAAGAAAGCTGGAGAAGGACTTTTCATAAGGGCAGTTAATGACAAAACAAGGGGAAATGGGTTTAAGCTGAAAGAAGGGAGGTTTAGATGAGATATT
>NW_010319074.1:0-2804 GCF_000700745.2 Antrostomus carolinensis | reverse complement strand
TCCCTGCTGCTGGCAGGGGGGTTGGAACTGGATGATCTTTAAGGTCCCTTCCAACCCAAACCAGTCTATGATTCTATGATTTTTGGAGGTTCAAGGCAGGGGGAAGGTAGCAGAGATATGAGAGTGACCCAGAGTGGGGGACATCTCTCAGTGTCCCTTCTCCTGCCCTGCAGTGCGGATCCGTGACTACCCTCGCTACCTCTTTGAGATCCGGAACTGGCAGCTCTCCGGCCGGCTGATCGGAGCCGAGCAGTGTGGCCAGGCCTGCTCCCGGCGCCGCCAGGTCCTGAAGCTGGGACTGCCCTGGGGGGATGCGACAGTGGAGAGGAACATGCCACCCTTGAAGTTCTACCATGACTTCCATTGTAAGAGCTGGAGGGACAGGGGAGCTCTGTGCCAGGGTGGGGACAGGGCTGCGTGGGACATGCAAAGGGCTGAGCCAACCTCTGTGTCCCCAGCTGAGATCTCCCAGTACACCATCGTGTGGGGGCCCTGCTGGGACCCAGCCTGGACCCTGATTGGCCAGTGTGTGGATCTCCTCACCAAGCCCTCTGAGGACCCCAGTGCCCCATTGCCCTGGTGGGACAAGAGCCGCCTTCTCTTCCACGGGGACTGGCACATGGACATTGAACAGGCCAACCTGCACCAGCTGGCCACCGAGGTGAGTGCCACCGAGGTGGGTGCTGCTGGGGCAAGGAGCAGAGTGTGTGGTCTGGGGTGGGGTCACACATCTCTGTCCCAACCTTTGTCTTTGCAGGACCCCTACAACACCACGGAGAACATGCACTGGGAGTGGAGCCACCTCTCCTTCCACTGGAAGCCTGGGCAGTTCGTCTTCAAGGGCAACTTGGACATCAACGTCCGGACAGCCTCCAAGTGAGTGTGGGCCCAGGAGTGTGGGCGCTGCCACCAGTACCAGGGGGTAACTGGGGTCTCTCCCCACTCAGGTATGACGACTGCTGCTTCCTGCACCTGCCTGACCTGTGCATGACGCTGGACCTGCAGTGGCTGTGCCACGGGAACCCCCATGACCACCATGGCGTGGTGCTGCGCTCCCCCGAGTTCCTGCCCGAGGTGCCGTTGGGGCAGCAGTACGACTCCTACCGTGCCTTCCGCTCCGAGAACCTCAACCTCTCCATCCGGATGGACCTGACGCGGCCCAGCGAGGGTGGGTGACAGCACCCTGGGGATCCCTGAGGGCCAGAGCAGGGCTTAGAGTGATGCTTATGTGTCCTGGGTTGGGTGCCACTGTGTCCCTGCCCTGCAGTGCTGGCTGATGTTGAGTATATTCTCAGAGCACTCCCAGCCCCGGATCCTGCTCTACAGCAGCACCCTCCGCTGGATGCAGAACTTCTGGGCCACATGGACCAGTGTCACACGCCCCATCTGCCGCGGGAAGCTCTTCAACAACATGAAACCCAGTAAGAAGAAGCTGGGGCAGCACTACAAGCAACTGTCTTATACTGCACTGTTCCCCCGGCTGCAGGCAAGTCCTGGGAGTGGGGGTCTGGTGATATCTCCCCATTCTACCTGCACTGGGCTCTCAGCCTCTGCTTTCTGCCCCCTCGCAGGTGCATTACTGGGCCTCCTTTGCCCAGCAGCGGGGGATCCAGGTGGAGTGCTGCCAGGGGCACATCTTCACTCGTGGCACCCAGCGGCTCATCCCACAAGGTGAGTGGGGACCCTGCTGGCAGCGCTTCCAGGCAGGGCAGGACCCCAGCTGACCCCGCTCCCTGTCCCACAGCTGGCACGGTGATGCGACGCCTCATTTCGGAGTGGAGCATCACTCAGATGGTGAGTGACCTGAGCCAGGTCACTGTGCACCTCATGGCCTCCACTTGTGATGAGAATGCTGACCACCGGCTCGACACCCTGGTGAAGAAAACCCATCTGCTGAGCCTGTCCTCCCTCACCTACCAGCGGCACAGCAACCGCACGGCTGAGGAGGTACCGCTGCAAACACGTAGGACATGGCAGCCTGGGCTGGCCTGATGGCATCCCCCTGGGACAAGGGGACCTTGGTCTTTGGGTGCAATGAGGGAGGGATTTGGCTGGAGATGAGACAGACCTGCAGGGCCTCTGATCTCCTGAGTGCCTGGCCAAAAGGATGCCTTGTTCCAGCCACAGCATCCCTGGTGTGGGTCTTGGGTGAGGGCTCTGGGGTGGTCCCCTGGACTCTGGTCCCAGTGCCCTGCCTTCCCTTGGGTGAGGCCCACAGGCAGGGGCTGTGACTGGCTTTGCCATGCTGAGGCTCTGACCCTCTGTGCCCAGGAACTGCCCCTGCGCGATGGGGATGATGGTTTCCACACACACCAGCTGCACCTGGTGGACCTGCGGGCATCCTGGACCACCACCAACCGGGACATCGCCTTTGGCCTCTACGATGGCTACAAGAAAGCAGCTGTGCTCAAGCGCAACCTCTCCACCGAGGCCTTGAAGGGGCTGAAGATCGACACGCAGCTGCAAGCCAAAAAGCTGAAACGGGGTCCACTTTCTGCTCACTCCATCCCTGCCAGAGTGACCGCTCCCATCACCAGTGGCCGTCCCGAGAGAGCCTCCTCGGGGGGTGAGCATGGCAGGGGGGGGGGCAGGAGGAAACCCAAAGCTGTGCCTGCCTTCACCCCGTCACCCCCAGCCAGCCTTTCTCTGCTTTGCACTGACCCTTTCTCCTTCCCCAGGGGCCTACATGCTGCAGAAGCTCATTGAGGAGACGGACAAGTTTGTGGTCTTCACGGAGGAGGAGTCGGGGGCCAGTGAGCAGCTGTGTGGCATTGCCGCCTGCCAAACCGACGACATCTACAACC
>NW_010319073.1:365-871 GCF_000700745.2 Antrostomus carolinensis | reverse complement strand
GGGGGGAGGGGCTGCTTGGGGATGGCTCGTTCCCCCTTTGCAGCAAAACCAAGGGTAGGGGCAGGATGGGAGAGCCCAGGCATCCAGCTCTTGCCTTTTCCCACTAAGCCTTGCTCTTCTGGGGCAGGACAGCCCAGGCTCCAGCCCCCTGGGGACCCTGGAGGCTGCTGCTCCCCCCCGCAGGGCTGAGCTCCAGGCCATGTCCTGATCCTTGAGGTGCCAGCAAGGAACACAAAGGGGAGGATATGCACCCTGCAAGTCTGTCCTTCCCCAGCTTCTCCGGTGTCACTGCCCTGTCCCCAGGGTGTGAAGCGCTTTTGTCAGCCCAGTCCCTCAGGTTCCCCCAGGAGGCAGCAGGAGCAGAGGTATTTGGGGGATTTAGGGGCAGTGGCTGCCCCTGGAAAGTGCCATGAAGAGCAGAAGGCCCCAGAGGGAGGCCAGCCCTTGTCCAGGGCTTCTCCTCCTCACTGTCCGAGGACGTTTTCCCTCCCACGTGCTGTCCCAGG
>NW_010319073.1:0-210 GCF_000700745.2 Antrostomus carolinensis | reverse complement strand
GCCCCCTGCCAGTGCGCCTTGCTGCCTGCTGCAGCATCCTGCTCTTCCCCGCAGCACCCTGGGGAGAGGGGGCACAGCCCTGTCAGGGTCAGAGGTCCCAGGGGTGCTACCCCCCCCCAGGGCATCCAGCCCCACATGTCACCTGGGGCCTCCTTGCTGCTCCACCAGCTGCTCCGGGGTGTTTGAGGAGGTGGGCTCCTTGCCCTGTCT
>NW_010319072.1:352-1535 GCF_000700745.2 Antrostomus carolinensis | reverse complement strand
AAATTCAGAAGTACACTCAGTCCTCTGGCAGCCATACCCTGTGGGCCAGAACTCCTCTCACCCCTCCCCAGAACTGCCTGTTAGTCGTCTGGCGGTCATTCTCCATGAACTGCCAAGTCCTGCACACCTACCTAGTCACCTACTAACAACTCACCAGAAACGAGTCAGACTGAACCAGAAGTGACACCACCCGACCTGCTGTCGACTAATCTATTAGACCAGAAATTACGGCTTCAAGAGAGAAAACACAACACAATCCACCAGAACCACAAAAAGCCAACCAGAAGAAACATGGTACAAAAAACAAAGGCTCCTACCAAAACCCTAAAAAGACAGAGAAGCTAAGAAATGACCCTCCAGAAAAAAAACCCACAGACAACACTAGATAAGGTAAAAATAATCAAAACCTAGGAACTCAGGGCCAATACTACCAGATTCTGTCCAAAAAAAAACCAAAACCAAAACAACAAAACCCATGCTTTAATCCTTATTCACTTCAACTCTGGCATGCATAACTGAAAGGGAGGGATGGGGTTTGCTTTGTCCCCATTCCCAGGCTGCCACAAGAGAGACCCGCAACCCCAAATCAGCTGTGTGAGCTGGACACCACGTACGAGCTGCAGACGTGGGTCAGGAGGGCTGTGGGGAGCGGGTAAGCCATTCTGAGGTGCCCCCAGCGCTGGCACAAAGCAGAGCTGGAGACAGCGGTGGGAAGCCCAGGGCAGGGGGCAGCTGGTGCTGGGGCTCGTCAGGGTGCAGCGCCCGCAGAAATGCCGGGCTCCTGGAGCCTGGGCCCTGGGGCTGCAGCATGAGGCTGGCACCGGCTGGGGCTTTGCTGGGAAAAACCAAGCAGGGGTGTGACCCTGACACCTGTGTGTGTACCTGGCCCTGGGATATGGCAACCTGTCCCTCTGCCCCCCATCACCATCACGTGATCCAGAAAGCAGCACCACTGGCCCTGGCATGTTCCTGAGCTGTCTCTCAATGGATGAGTCTGTAACCAACAGGCCTAAAATGAAGAAAAATTGCCCAGATTTAAGCTGTTCTCAAGGTTTTGCAGGCAGGCTGGGGTTTTGAGCTGCCTGTCAGTGCCACTCCTGGGGAGCACTCGAGAAACTGGGCGGCTGCCTGTACCTGCAGGCAGGGGGTGGGGTGTGCGCAGCGGGAGCGGGGGGTGGGGTGT
>NW_010319072.1:0-316 GCF_000700745.2 Antrostomus carolinensis | reverse complement strand
TGGGGGGTTTGGGCCTGCCTGTCAGTCCCACTCCTGGGGTGCTCTCGAGAAACAGGGCGGTTGCCTGTACCTGCAGGCAGGTGGTGGAGTGTGCGCAGCGGGAGCGAGCGATGGGTTGTGCCACTGTTGAATGGGATCAGGCTTTAAATATGTCCAGCCTGGTACAGCTGGTTCATTTGTCCTTCCAGGTTGTATTTAGAGCTTAAAGAACAGTTTTTTTTAAAGCAAAACCAAGAAGCAAACAAACAAAAATCTGATGGGTGATTTTTTTCCTCCCAGATAGGCTTTTTTTTCCCCAGTCCTGGCCCCTTGGCAA
>NW_010319071.1:587-792 GCF_000700745.2 Antrostomus carolinensis | reverse complement strand
GGGTCAGTGCTCAGCAGGTCACACAGGGAGGGAGGAGGGAGCAAGCAGGGGACAATTCAGCATCTCCATGCCTATTCCCAGTCCAGCCCCACATCTCCCATGCAAAGCTGGGAAGAGGACCCAGGGGTCCCATGTGCCCTCGGTGGGGCTGGGGCTGCAGGTGCTGGGGGTTGCCCATGGCCACTGGCGGGACCTTCCGGGGGAG
>NW_010319071.1:0-395 GCF_000700745.2 Antrostomus carolinensis | reverse complement strand
GGACAATGTCCCCCCAAACCAGCCCCAGCCCTGAGTGGCAGCTCCATGGACCTCCTGGAGCTGCTCCAGGCTCTGCTCAGCCCAAACTCATGCTGGGTGCAATGGGGGGGGGAGCTGAGACCCCAACCCAGACCCCTGGCACTGGGGGGCAACTCACGTTCTCGATCAAGTTGCAGATGATGGTGTTGTCAAAAAACTCCACTGGGGTCCACTGGATGCCCTGGGAGCAGATGGGGGTCAGACACACGGACCCCCAGACACACAGCCCCATGGACACCCCCCAGCTGATGTGGGGCAGGAACCGGACATCCGGCCACAGGGACAGAGATCCCAAATCCCTCCCCACCTTCCTGCTATTGAATCTGCTCCCGGCCGGGAGCGGGGCCAGGGAGGGG
>NW_010319070.1:2135-2337 GCF_000700745.2 Antrostomus carolinensis | reverse complement strand
GGGGCAAGGAAATGGGGGCGAGGAAAGGTGATGGGGAAATGGTGGGCGAGGAAAGGGGAAGCAGGAAATGGGGGTGAGGAAAGGAGGGGTGGGAAATGGGGGGGTGAGGAAAAGGGGAGGCGGGAAACGGGGGTGAGGGAAGGGGACGCGGGAAAGGGGACGAGGAAAAGCGCTGAGGAAAACGTGGGGGAAGAAACATGGG
>NW_010319070.1:0-2099 GCF_000700745.2 Antrostomus carolinensis | reverse complement strand
GGAAATGGGGGCGAGGAAAGGGGAGGTGGAAAACTCGGATGAGGAAGGGCTAAGAGGAAATGTGGATGAAGAAAGGTGACACGGAAACGTGGACAATAAAGGGGCGACGAGGAAACATGGATGAGGGAAGGGAAGGCAGGAAATGGGGGTGAGGGAAGGGGAGGCAGGAAATGGGGGCGAGGGAAAGGGAGGCGGGAAACATGGACAAGGAAAGGGGATGAGGGAAATGTGGGTGAGGAAGAGCGACGAGGAAAACGGGGGTGAGTGAAGGGGAGATGGGAAACAGGGGCAAGGAAAAGGGAGGTGGGAAATGGGGGCAAGGAAAGGTGACGAGGAAATTCATCACTGGGGTTCCCAAAAATTTGGGTTTTGGGCTAGAAATTAAGAAATTAATTCCTCCAATCCATGGAAAAGGGGGAGGATCCTACTAAAAAGAAGTTCATGGCAAAGTGTTTTTATAGGATATATTTGCTGTTTCCACCCCAACAATAATTATGTGTGGAAAAAATATGGGGAGTAGCACCCAAAAATAATTCTGTGTGGAAAAAATACGGAGAGTAGCACCCAAAAATAATTATGTGTGGAAAAAATATGGGGAGTAGCACCCAAAAATAATTATGTGTGGAAAAAATATGGGGAGTAGCACCCAAAAATAATTATGTGTGGAAAAAATACGGAGAGTAGCACCCAAAAATAATTCTGTGTGGAAAAAATACGGAGAGTAGCACCCAAAAATAATTATGTGTGGAAAAAATATGGGGAGTAGCACCCAAAAATAATTATGTGTGGAAAAAATACAGGGAGTAGCACCCAAAAATAATTATGCCTGAAAAAAATATGGGCAGCAGCACCCAGGAAAAGAGTTTTTACCCCAAAAAAAAGCACTTGAGGAATAGAAATAAATGGTAAAAGCTCGGCTGTGTCAAGCAGCGTGTGAAAAGCTACATCGAGGCAAAATCATTTGAATTTTATCCACGACTTCATCTTCCAAACGAACCCCGATTAATCGGAGGTTCCTCAAGTCGGGCAGCGCTTGGCACAAAGCGATGACGGCGCCGGGAGAGACCCCAGGGCAGAGCCGGAGGCAGAGAGACTCCAGGAGCTGCAGGTTGGTTAAAGAATCCAGATTAGAGTCTGTTAAATCCACATCACTCAGCTCCAGGAACCGGAGTCGCTTCATATGGCGGCTGATGGAGTCGATAGCGGAGTCGATAGCGGAGTCACTCCCGATGCGACAGCGCAAGACCAGTCGCTCCAGTTCTCCCAGTCGAGGAGCCGCTCTCCGGATCCCCGTCGCCGTTAAGCGGTAGGTGCCACATAAACTCAGAGTCTTCAAGGAGCTGAGGGTGGAAATATTGAGCAGATGGTGATCGGAAAAAGCCGGGACGTTGTGGATTACGAGGTGGTGTAAACGGGGAAATGGTTTTGGGGGGGAATCAGAGAACCAGGAGGGGGGGATTTCACAACGACTCAGCTCCAGCGCGGTGAGGGACGCGGGGATGGTGGCGGAGGGGACGGGGCGGAGGTCGGTGTCAGCCAGGGACAGGAGGTGGAGTTGGGGACAACGTTTCTCCAGAGCCAGGAGAAGAGGAGGGGAGAGGAGTCGGTGTTTGGAGCCGAAACGGAGAGTCCCCCGGAGCCGCAGAGTGAGGAGGGTGTCACCGAGATGGCGCCGTAACAAGTGCCACAGGGTGCGGGAGGTGACCTGGGGTGGGGGAGAAAAGGGTCATTGGGGACCCTCTGCCCACACTAGGGTGGTTTTCCCCCCATAATCCCAGCTCCCTGCACACAGTGGGGTGATTTCCCCACCATAATCCCATCTACCTGCTGATATTGGGGTGATTTTACCCCCATAATCCCAGGCCCCTGCCCACACCAGGGTGATTCTTCCCCATAATCCCATTTTCCCTATCGACATTGGGGTGATTTTGCCCCCATAATCCCATCTCCCTGCCCACAGTGGGGTGATTTCCCCCTCATAATCTCAACCCCCTGCCCACAGTGGGGCAATTCCCCCCCAAATATCAACTCCCTGCCCACAGTGGGGTGATTTCCCCCCTATAATCTCAACCCCCTGCCCACACTGGGGTGATCCCCCC
>NW_010319069.1:0-10710 GCF_000700745.2 Antrostomus carolinensis | reverse complement strand
ATAATAAATATAATAATAATAAAATGAATTCTTATTTTTCCTGGAATAAGAGCTCTGCTGAGTAGGAAGAAAAAAAAAATGCCATTTTTCTCCTCTTCCTCATCCTTAATCTCAAAACTCGAGCAAAAAAAATGGCAGCATCCTTAATTTGGGGACCTCGTTTGGGGTGACAGCTCAGATCTGCCCCAGCGTTGTTCGCCCCCCACCGCTGCCTTCCCCGCTGTAACTCCAACGATGATGATTAACCACATAAAATTGCCATCTGGTGAGGACTTTCTGGGAGTTATTACCGGCAATAAAACCCAGGAGAGGAGAACGATGGATCTGAGGGGTAAGTGCCTCCATTAGGAGCTAAAGTGACTTTTAAATAAGGTTATGGGGCTTCCTTAGCAGCCTGAAAAATAAACCCCCTTCATTTTGGATCACCTGGATGGGGTATCCTGGGAAAAAATCCCACTGGGAATGTTTTTCCTAGGTCAGCCAAGCTGAAAAAATGTGAGGAATTAATTGTTTCAGTTTGTTGGAGGAGGTTTTGGGGTGCTGGGATGCTGCCGCATCTCTGGGTTCCCTCAGGATGAGGCATTTTTTGGGGGGGATCAGAGCTTGACAAACCATCCTCACCAACATCCCCTTCATCCTTTCAAGCTTTTTTTTTTTCCCTTCATCACAACTCAAGGAGCTGGTGTCCTTCACTCATTCCTTTGGCTGATGTGACGTGATTGAAGCTGCTGGGGTTGAACGTGCAAATCCTCACCCTGCTTTTAATTGAAGCGGAGGGTTAACGGCTGCGGCTCTTTGCGCGCTCTCCCAACGGGGAAATAACTGCCTGCTTCAAAAAGATGGGATGTAGAACTGGTTTCTCAACCTCCTCTTGCTCTAAAAATGAGCTGCTAGGAAAATATGATGCCCCAGAGGGTGACTGGATGGTCCCCTAAAGCCTTTTTCATAGAATCCCAGACTGGTTTGGGTTGGAAGGGACCTTAAAGCTCATCCAGTCCCAACCCCCCTGCCAGCAGCAGGGACACCTTCCACTAGACCAGGTTGCTCAAAGCCTCATCCAACCTGGCCAAGAACACTTCCAGGGAGGAGCAGCCACAGCTTCTCTGGGCAACCAGAGTGGTTGGGGGATGTATTTGGCATCGTAAGGGGAAGAATAAGGGGTGTGGGATTTGGGGTTCATCCCCCAACGCTGCCTAGGAGGTGTTTTAGCAGCCTGGGGCTTCACAAAAGCCGTGCTGCAGCTTGGCCTTAACCTGGTTTGTGTTTGGCTACCAGCCCCATGCCTGGCTTAGCCAGGATGATGTTCAAACCCAGCTCAATGTGCTCTAAATACCTTGAACTGGCTTTATCCTCCTGCTTGAGCCAGGTTTTGCTTTCCCAAAGGAGCCAAGTTCTGCTCAAAATGCCCCGTTTCCTTCTGCTGTGCCACGTGCTTTGCTCTTGCTGGGGAGAGAAATACAGTTGGGGCTCAACCCAGGCTGGGATTTGGGGTTTAAACCCAAATGGGATTGAGGAAGAGGGGGAAAAAAAAAAGGGATAATAAGCTCAAGGAAAGTTTGGAAAATATCTACCCACCTTCCCTGCTGAGCTATCAGCCCTGCCAGCATCCTCAGCAAGGTATTTATTTGAGCTTTAACATGCTCGTGGCACCCAAATGGCTCTTCATCTTGCCATGATCCTGCCTGGGACATTCCCAAAGCCTGGTTAAGGCAAATTTTTAACTTTTTAAATTTATCTCCTCATGAGTGATGGAGGGTTTCTCCACATGGAGGTCCATTACTGCTCCGTAGGAAATTGCAAGAAGAAATTTGGGGGTGAAAAGAGCAATTTAGGGGTTCAAAGAGCAATTTAAACTGGCAGAGGGGAGATGGAGATGAGATGTGAGGAAGAAATTCTTTGGTGTGAGGGTGGTGAGACAGTGTCCCAGGTTGCCCAGAGAAGCTGTGGCTGCTCCTCCCTGGAAGTGTTCTTGGCCAGGTTGGATGAGGCTTTGAGCAACCTGGTCTAGTGGAAGGTGTCCCTGCTGCTGGCAGGGGGGTTGGGACTGGACGAGCTTTGAGATCCCTCCCAATCCAAAGCACTCTGGGATTCTATGACTTAGGGGTGCAAAGAGCAAAACCAGAGGCTGGTTTTCAGGTGGACCAGTGCCAAGGAACCAAACTGGAAGGGTTTTTGCTAAAAGCTGACCCCCCATCGTTGGTGTTCACACGTCCCTGTGCCGTGCACGCTGAAATCCCCTTTGCAGAAGGAAAACCTGGAGCTTTTTCTCAACACTTTCTCAGTTCTCGCTGGTTTTCATGCCTGCTGGTAGGGTTAAGGTAAGGCCAAGTGCAACTTGCCTGGGGTGATTGTGTTGATAGCCACCAAAACCAGCTGCAGGCATCGCCGGAAGTGAAAGCAGAGAAATTTCAGATGTAAAATATCCCTCGTGGTGTCTTTGTATCTGATTTATAAAGCAAGCAGGGAAGCTAGCGACCTACCGGGCTGCGGTTTTTGGTATCAAAGCCCAACTACATGACTCCAGCACAGAGAGAAGTCATCTTGATCCTGGGAGTGATGATAAAAAAACCTCCAGAAATTCATGTTCGTTGGCAAACTTTCCTTCTAGGCTCTGCCCCTGGGGAAGCTGGTGAGTGAGAGACATCAAATCTAGCAGCAGAAAGGAGAGGAGCAGAGGAAATAAACTCTTGTGAAGCTTAAAACTGAGTTTGGGTTCAGGTTCAGCGCCGCTGCCGCACGTTTCTACTGCAAGAATATCACAGATATGGACTCCAGATATGAAATCTTAATTTTTCACCTCATTTTTCAGCTAGCTGATCTGCAGGTGAAATAATTAAAGCCTGTTAATTGCCTCTGCAGTGCAATACTTTCGTCTGAGCCTTAATGAAGTGACTAACGCTGGAGCAGCAGGACCGACCTGACCTCTGCTCCCAGTTGACTCCTGCCATGAATAAGGTGTTGAAGGAGCATCTTCGGCACAACTTCATCTCTGGTTTTATCACTCACCATTAATTTTTTGTAGAGCCATCTGACCATGAATAATAACTCCTCCCCAGCTGGGATGGCTTCAGCTAGTCTTGGTTTAATTAAGTGTAGGAATGGGTGCAGAGCAGAGGTAGAAATGGGTTCCCACCTTGTGAACTGGTGGTTTGCTCCTCTGCTTCTCCTGTCCCAGCTAATGTGGGTTTTACAGCCCCATAAGTGGCTCCAAGGGAGGGATGGAGATGAAGGGGGTGGTGGGGTTGTCCCCATTCCCATCATTTTTGGTGCCTTCACCAGCTACTTCTCAAAACAAGGAGAAGCCAAGCTCCAAAGCTCTTCTTTTGCTCTTGGCCGAGTGTTTGAGCTTGGAAATAGTCACCTTGAGTTGGGCGGAAGGGAAGCAAAACACTTGAGAAATGTCAAAACATGAACTGTTCAAAAGTAATTTGCTAAACCAACAATTTGGGCTGCGAGAAGAGCCGTGATTGCCCTCTTCAGATATCTTGGATGGGTTTGTTTTTCCTCCTGGCTCAACGCCTCCTGTGCAGGATTTCAGTTTCTGACTCTTCTTCCTCTAAAACCACAGAGAGGGGGGAAGGGACCTTGATTTCTTCCCTCATAACCAATAAATACAAGATGCTGAAGCCTCTGTGACCATCTCGGATGCTCATTGGAGATATTTCACCCTGTTTTAGTGACGTCCCAACCCTTGAGCATCACAGTGGCACAGGGGGCAGGGAATGCGGGTTCAGTCAGGTCACCTCTTGCTGCTCTTCCTGGCATGGAAGTCCAGGAACAAGATGTTCCAACACGAGCTTCCCATGGACTCATGGACCTCTTCAGGCTCAGCTCCCGGTTCCAGCTTGGGGAATCCACAGGCTGCAGACTCACCTCCCACTCTGGGGGTCCCACCCCTGCTCTGGCAGCGGTGTCACTCTTGGGGTGACAATTCCAGTCACACTTGTCTCAGGCTCAGCTTCTCTGCTCCAGTGTGGAGTCCTCCATGGTCTACACATGGGTCTCTGCTCTGCCATTGAATCTCCATGGGCTGCAGGGCACTTCCTTTGTCTTCTCCTACTCCATGAGGTTGAACTGGATGTGGGTCTTTGTCTTCCCTCTGGCAATGAAACTCTGTCTGTCTGTCCTTTGTTTAGGCCGATGGTCATCTTTTGTTTGCCAACCATTCCTCCTCCAGGTACCACACCTTCTTCTTCTCAGGACAGTCCTTCCCCTCACAAATATGGATTCCCAGAGGCGTTTCTCTAGTGCTCACTGGCCCAGCCTGGGCTGGGGGGTCTCCACCTTGGAACCAGGGGAGCTTTTCACTCTTACAAGGTGGCCCTTCCCTTACTACCAAAAAAACCCCAGCTCAGCCCATCCCACACAAACCCAACACACCACCACATCACATTGAGTTGCTAGAGGCGCCCTGCCAAGCTCTGAATTTGGGTTGAGAGGTGAATTTTAGGACAATCCTTGCTTTTGACTTGACCGAGGCTATCAAGACCGGCTGCCGAGGATCCTCTTTAATAACCACGGTGTTTTTTTGATTGCCCAGCTCGTTAAGATCAGGTGCCATTAAATGGCACTTAAACACTTTTAACCTTTCACCCTGGCACGGCTCAGCTGCTTGTTTGCCTGTTCACGCTGACAAACACGACTTGTCTGCATCCAGCCAATTTCATGGTCTGATTCCTGCACACAAGACCCAACACAATAGTGTCCCTGGCTAAAAATAAAGCACCGTACACGATATTAAAGACTGATTCATGATGTCTCTATGAAAACAATTTGCTTCGATACCTTCCATGCAAGGAGGGGCACTGGAGGATGATGTGACAGCTGAAGCGTGTGGTCTCATCCTGGGATATTTTTAGCAGCCATCCAGAGATGCTGAGTAGAGCCCTGAGGGTTGTCCTGCTCCTGGTTGCTCTTTTGGAGGATGCACTTGCTGTGCAAACATCTTTCTGCTGTCATCCATCGTGCTGGTGGGCAGGAGGAGAAGGGAAAGATGGACTTGAGATGCTTCAGATCTTGTTTCAAGGGGAGTTGGAGCTGCTGGGAAGAGTTTCTCCTTTCCCAGGGTGGGATATTAGGCAGCTGCTTTAATCAGGCAGCATTGTCTGCAAGAGCTGGACCTCCGCACGCGTTGCTATTCCCGGTGGTAGGGCTCTGCCAGCAAAGGTTGCCAAGAGAAGCTGGGCAAGCTGAGATGTAGCTGTGGCCTTTGGGGAGCTTTGCTACAGGCAGAGGTTTGGGAAATGGGAAAGGAGGCAACAGGGAGGGTGAAGCCAACCCTTGGCTATTGCTGGGGGTGAGGATGTGACCCCAGCTCCTGGCAGTCTCACCCAAAGTGGTGGAAAGATGTTTGATGATGTGCAGCGGGGCTGGTTGCATCCTATGCAGGACCAGCTCCTGTTCTTTAGCCCTACGTGGGTCATTGTGCTCATGGATGGTCACCACTGAGAGCATTGATCTCTTCTCTCTGGCCACCAATGAATGCCAGGAGCAGAGGGAATGGCAGGAAGATGTGGCAGGGGAGGGTGAGGTTGGCCATGAGGAAAAGGTTCTTGAGGCAGAGGGTGGTGGAGCACTGGAACAGGCTCCCCAGGGAGGTGCTGATGGCACCAAGGCTGACAAGATTGCAGCAGCATTTGGCCAAGGCCCTCAGGGACATGGTGTGAATGTTGGGATTGTCCTGTGCAGGGACAGGAGTTGGACTCCATGATCCTTGTCGGTCCTTCCAACTCACAACATGCCATGATTCAATGGGACCAGTAAGGCTGGAGAACTGGGCTGGAGAGCCTTGTGATAATCCCCATTTGCTGAGCTTGCAACCCCAAAATTTGAGGATTTAAATCCACCCAAGCCAAGTGTCTCCTGGCTGGTAACAGGGACTCATGGCTTCCCTGACTAACGAGGCTTGGTGAGATCCTGGTACCCCTGGTGTGGAATTAAAAAATAACTCAAGAATTTATTATTCTAATTACATTTTCCTAATGTGGTTGATGGCAGCCACGCAGCTGAGTACTTATTGAAGGTGAAATCTCTCAGACATTGTTGGACTCTTCATAAGAGTCAATCAGTTGTTCTTCCTCATTGGGTTGGATATAAGTGTCCCCCAAGAGCGTGGTCACAGTGATGGTGGCTTTGCTGGTCATCATGGTGATGATGCAAAGGGCTGCAGAGCTTTGGGGGTTTGCGAGGAGAGGGGATGGGGATGCACAAGATCAGGGAGGATGGGATGGGTTGGGATGGAGATCACAATGCATGTTGGGGGTAACCCCTTAGGGGCAGATTTGGGGGTCCTGGGTTGCTCGCTGTGGTCTCATCCCCAGCTTAGGGCTGGAAACCATCCTAATAGGATTGCAGGCTGCGAGCAGCGAGGGGAAAAGTGCTCTCAGAGGAGCCTCTCACAGAAACGAGTCGTAAATGCTCTTTGTGGCAGAGCTTTTTGAAGTCCTTGTCAAAAATGACAATTTTGAGGTTGTTAGCCAACCCCCCCCCCCCCTTCCTCCTCCAACAAACCCCAATCTGTCAAGTGGACACGTCCTTCTCCATCTGCCTTGACAAAGCCATTTTGATCCGCTGCTGACGTCGAACCCCGAATGCCATCACCGGAACGAGATGCTGCCGGCGATGCCGAGTCATGTCGTGTAGTGGGAATTTTGAGGAGGAAAAAGAGTTCAAATGGCTGGAGGTGGGGACAAAAAAGCAACCCCCAGGAGAGGATGGAGAGCTGGAATGAGGATGTGCCCAGGTTGAGTTGAGATGCAACATCCTTGGTAGCATTTGAACACCTGGGAAGGTCAAATCCTGCTCAAGGAGGAGAAAAAATCCTCATTTGAGATCAGATCAGTCTTTTGGCCTTTGCTAGTGGTGCTGCTCTGCTCACTCTGGGGGTAAAAGGTGCTTGAGTTGCACCCCTGATGTTTCCTTCTGCTTCTTCTGAACCCACATTCAGACCAGAAGTTAATGGCAACTTGAACCCAGGGCTGAGCATCACAACTTTGTCTCCTTCCTGCCCTCTGCAATTAGTCAGAGGAGCAAACGAAGATGCTAATCAATAGGAAAATCATTGGCAAGGTTGATGTTAATTCCCCAGCATGGGGATGGTGGAGGTGGTGTTGGGTTTGGGGCTGCATCTCCCCCTTCTTTGCAGCCAAAGGAGGGGGAAAAAAATCCCCCTTTTTTTTTGGTAGCTGCTTTTTTTATTAATCTGCTGACTCGTTTTCAGGGGTTTAAGACTGTAAAGATCCCTCCTGGCTCCGTTTCAGGTTGCCTGACAGGCTATAATCTCCTCTTCTCCAAACAATCGACAATCTCCAAAATGGCTCAAAATAATCATCTGCAACTTTCCAGGGGCTTTTTCTCCCCCACCAGCTGCCTCTGGCACTGGGAGGGGAAATTCCCCCCCACCCTTTTTCACCCCAAAAAAGGTGTTTTCTGGAGGATCTTGCTGAGCACCAAATCCTAGAGAGGGCAGATGCAACTCTTGTCCCACAGCTGTTTAACTGGTTTGTAATGGTTTGGGGGATATTGATCAGTAGACACCAGCTCCAAACCCTGCTCTGGGTTGTGGGATCCAACCTCATCACCATCAACTTGCTGAGAAAGGATTTCCAGCCCGAAAAGACCTCTCTTGAAGGATGCTCTGGATGCAGCTCTGTGAGGCAGGAGAGCCCGTTGGGTTGGAGGATGAGCGTGGTTGCTCCCATCCTCCTCCTACCCACTTGCTTGGGCTTCACAGAGGATGGAACAATGTGGTGCTGGTGATGTTGAGTGGCTGGTTTGGCCTTTTTGGGTTATTTTTGTCTCACTTCTCAAGCAAAAAGGCTGTGGAATAAGACGTTATTGAATCTGCTTCCTTCAGGTTGGTTTCCTCCTGTCTTTTATTTCCCTGTCCTTCTGATCTCCCTTGAAACCAGCTTTAAGGCTGGTGGCTGTCCGAGCTTCAACTCCTACAAAGGCTTATCCCTCCTGTACTTCCATTTTTGACAAGTCTTTCAAGCCACGCGCGTGTTCTGTGTCTCTCTCTTTCCTAGATAATGAGATTAATTACAGCCAGATTTGTGTCCTCTGCACTGGTTTGGGAGGAACTGGTTATATACGTTGATGGCTTTGAGTTCCTCCTCCTTCTCTCCCCAGCTTTGAGCTCCTTAATAGCTTTGCTTGGAGCTAATTAGTGACCAGGAGGATGGAAGATGATGGTGTAAAACCAGAAGGCTGAGAGCTGGGGGAGTTTGAGGGGGTGGTTTTACAAACCATGCTGAGGAAAAAGCTTTTGCCATCACTCCATGTTGCCACTAGGCAAAGCCATCCCATAATAATGCTGAGCCCATGGTAAGCTCATAATGGTGCTGACTCATGGGGAAACCATAACGATGCTGACTCCGACCATCCCATCATGGTACAGGACCATGTGCTACAGCAAATCCTCACCCCAAGCCTGGGGGATGATGGATCAATGACCATGCTGCTGGGCAAAACCAACCCATAACGAGGCTGACCCACGGTAAATCCATAAAGATGCTGACCCCAGCCACCTTGGTGGAGTACAGGACCATGTCCACCAACCCATAACAAGGCTGACCCATAGTAAATTCATAAATATGCTGACCCCAACCACCTTGGTGGGGTACAGGACCATGTCCTGCAGCAATTCCTCACCCCAGGCCTTAGGGATGTTGGATCGATGGCTGTGCTTCTGGGTAAAGCCAACCCCTAAGGATGCTGACCCATGACAAACCCATAATGATGTTGACCTCAACCATCCCATCATGGTACAAGACCATGTGCTGCAGCAGACCGTCAGTGATACAAACCAGCCAGTTGCTGGGATGATATTGTCCCCACCACACCCTTGACCTTCAGGATGTCTACATAGAATCATTGGTTTGGGTTGGGAGGGACCTTAAAGCTCATCCAGTTCCAACCCCCCTTCCATCAGCAGGGACACCTTCCACTAGACCAGGTTGCTCAAAGCCTCATCCAACCTGGCCTTCAACATTTCCAGGGAGGGGGCATCCACAACTTCCTTGGGCAATCTGTTCCAATGTTGCCCAAGGAACACTTTCATCCCCATCCTTGCACGCACTAATTACTGATGGCCACGTTCTCATTAAGGCTCAAGCCTGGACTCTTTCTCAGCAGCAGCACCCAAGCCTGGTGCAGCTGGGGAGGAGGTTAGCCAGTCCATTCATAATTACAGGCCCCGAGCCCGCGTGAACATCAAACCATTAGTCTAATTTGACTATCTAACAAGGAGCTGTGATGTTTTATGCATGGCGCCTAATTTTACCCTCGCAATCTCCTGCTATATTTAACATCATTAATCATTGATTCCCATGGGGCTGGAACCCTGATTAGTGTCAGATGGATTATGGGAGGAAAGGGATTTAAAATAAAACCCTTTGCTTTTCTCTTGTGGGAGATGAAACAGGTTCATCGGCGTCGGAGCTGCTGGTCCTTGGCTGGGTTGAGTGTGGAAATGTGGCTGGAAGAGTTTGATCCTTTGTTGGGCTTTTTTTTTGGATGTTGTTTTGAAGGGAAAGATGGGGAAATGCAAGAGTTGGGTGATGCAGGACCAGTTCCCCCTCTCCACTCCTTACTCCACTCCAATTTTATGTTTACATGGCAGCGTTTAATTTTTAATGGCTTGGTTTATTGCGGGTTAGAAACGGTTTATTGAGTAATTCTCACATTGAAGTGATTAATTCCCCAGAGTTGGGAACGACTCGTTAGGTTTAGATTAATCAAGCCTTCTGGATGCCAAAGGAAGGGTGATCGATCAATCCCCACCGCCAGCAACGGGGATGTTGAAATACCTCAAGGTACAACGAGGTTAACGGGAAGGAGTAATTAAGTCTCCGAGTTCCCTTTTGCAAAGCTGGTGCCCAACCAGCAGCTGTCTGCTCCCACTTCCCTCCCGTTCCCCAAGCAAAACAAACCCCTCTAATTAATTTGGAGAACCTAATTCTTGGAGCTCAATATGGTTGTGTGGAGTTGGGAGTAAAACAGGAGGTTTTCAGTGCACGTGGGAGATGTTGCTGCTGTCAAATCCCCCAACGTCTGAGCCGAGATCGATGCGAAACCACCTCAAGGTCGAGTGTTTTAAGTAAATGACACTAATTATGGTGAGACTACTTCTTCTTCTGGCACTAATTGCTGCTCGACAGTGATGTGCCAGCAGGATGAGGGGATGCTGTCATGGTTTAGAGGGGCAACCAATGTCTGTAGGTGACTGGTCCTCAGCCCGCTGCCATCTTCTCGAGGTGACCACCCACGAGGATCTCTGTCAAAATTAAATTGTCCTTGCAATAAATAAACAGTTTGCACTGTGGGATGGTGGATTGCTTGGGGAGGTACTGAAGACTAGTCTAGGCCATCCAATCTAATTTATTCTCCCTGCCCATGCAGAGATGGGGCTTGAGTGGTGTCTACCAGCCTCTTCCAACTTGCAGACACACCAAGATCCTGTTTTTCCACCACCCCACTTGATTTAAGATGGTTTTTTCCCCTCTTATTTACCTCCACCCCCTGCTATTTTGCACCACGGCAGCTCTCTCCTCTCCCATACACTATTTTCTCCCTAAGCTGCTCAAATCCCACCTGCAAGAGAGATGAGAAAAGCAGCAAACAGGTGCTTTGTGACAGATCTCCCGTTGCTCGGGGGGGTTGGCAAGCAAAACAAATGACATGGGTTTATTTAATTAATTTATATATATA
>NW_010319068.1:717-1014 GCF_000700745.2 Antrostomus carolinensis | reverse complement strand
ATTATTAATTATTAATTATTAATCATTAATTATTAATCATTAATCATTAATTATTAATTACTATTATTATAATCACAATAATTATTATCACCATTATCTCCATCATCATCCTCATTATCGCTCCCATCGCTGCACTAATTGCAGTTGCTCCGTCCATCCCATTTCCCTTCCCTCCCCACAACCCCCTGTCCCCAAACTGTCCCCAAATCATTGTCCCCAATTGTCCCCAAACTGTCCCCAAATCATTGTCCCCAAATCATTGTCCCAAAAGTCCCCAACTTGTCCCCAAACTGGGTC
>NW_010319068.1:0-668 GCF_000700745.2 Antrostomus carolinensis | reverse complement strand
CCCCCAACCTCCCTGTCCCCAAATTGTCCCCAGATAATTGTCCCCAAATTGTCCCCAGATGTCCCCAAATAATTTTCCCCATATGACCCCAAATTGTCCCCAAATAATTGTCCCTAAATGTCCCCAAATTGTCCCCACTGGGGTCACACAATGATCATCTTGCGCAGGGCGCGGTGCTGGCAACCCCCAGCCTCCCTGTCCCCAAGTTGTCCCCAGATAATTGTCCCCAAATAATTTTACCTAAATGTCCCCAAATTTTTCCCAATTGTCCCCAAATGTCCCCCAGTTGTCCCCAAATTGTCCCCAAATGTCCCCTCTGGGTGGCACTGACCATATCGATGCCCATCTTGCGCAGGGCTCGGCGCTGGCATCCCCAACCCCTTGTCCTCAAATTGTCCCCAAATAATTGTCCCCAAATGTCCCCAGATTGTCCCCAGATGTCCTCCCTGGGTGGCACTGACCATATCGATGCCCATCTTGCGCAGGGCTCGGCGCTGGCATCCCCAACCCCTTGTCCTCAAATTGTCCCCAAATAATTGTCCCCAGATTGTCCCCAAATTGTCCCCAACTGTCCCCAAATAATTGTCCCCCAAATGTCCCCCAACTGTCCCCAAATGTCCCCTGGTGGGTCTGTTTTTGGGTGACACTGACCATATTGATGCCCATCT
>NW_010319067.1:0-468 GCF_000700745.2 Antrostomus carolinensis | reverse complement strand
CTCTGGGCTCAGCCATGCAGACAGTTTTTTAACCATAGAGGAGTCCACCTGTCCAAGCCTTGAGCCACCAGCTTCTCTAGGAGAACACTCTGGGAGACAGTGTCAAAGGTCTTGCTAAAGTCCAGGTAGACAACATCCACAGCCTCACCTTCATCCACTAGGTGGGTCACCTGATCATAGAAGGAGATCACGTTGGTCAAGAAAGAACCCCATCCTGGCTAGGCCTGATTCCCTGGTTGTTCTGCACATGCCACATGAGGGCACACAAGATGAACTGCTCCATGATCTTCCCTGGTACCGAGGTCAAGCTGACAGGTCTGTATTTCCCTGGATCCTCCTTCCAGCTCATCTTGTAGATGGGTGCCACACTGGCAAGTCTCCAGTCTTCTGGGACTTCCCTTGCTAGCCAGGACTGTTGAAAAATGATGGAGAGTGGCTTGGCAAATTCCTCTGCCAGCTCCCTCAGTA
>NW_010319066.1:3880-7654 GCF_000700745.2 Antrostomus carolinensis | reverse complement strand
TCCCTTTTACCCCCTTAACCCCGGAGCCTCCACCCGAAATCCCGGCGTGATTCGTTTCCAGGCCCCGCTGCTCTCGGCCCTGGGGCTCGGTGGTGAGGAACCTTTTGCCTTCCGCCTGCTCTCGTTTCCCTTTCTAACAGCATATAACACAGGCACCGCTTAAACCGGGATAAAGTTGAGTTAAATGGAAGTTAAACCAGGTTTTTTCCCGAGGTTGGTTGATGATTTGAGGAATCACGCAAGGTTTTTTGCAGAGCAAGAGGGGAAGCACGTGCCCACGAACGCAACCCCTGGGTGAGAGCGAAAATACTGGGCAGCGTTTCTGGGGATGCTGCTCTGGCATCTCCCTGCCTCTGTATTTACAGATATTCTTCCTAATTTTGAAGTGACGTGTGTTTTGCTCAGGCTGAGAATCTCTTGATCGCCTGAGCGATACGAGCGAGAGCTGAATTTCCTCGTCCTCGACGTTTTATTTCTGTGCCGTGCCTCTAAAAACATCTCAACCACAATATTTTATTGCTCTAAATGGGCACAGCTAAAGGTGGTTGTAACGTGGGCTGGGGTGGCAAAGGGCCGTTCTGCTGAACGGGTTGTGGAGTTTCTGGAGAGGGTAAATGGAGCTCTTGTTGCTCCATAATTTCCTCAAGTCTTGACACGCCAAAGCGTTCGTGGCTCCAGCTTTGCCTGCCCTGCCTGGCTTTCACCCAGACCTTCTCGAGCCAGCCCTGAAACCTCGATGGAGCCTTTGTTGTTGGAAGGCGGCTTCAAGGAGACCGGCTCTGCTTGAGGAACTGCTGCAGCCAGACCAAAGCTGGCAGCTGGCGCCTGCCCGAGCTCTGCGCATAGCGCTGGGGCATCGCTGGCTCCTGCCTGGTCACCGTCTGGCAAAGCCATGAAGCTCTGGGAACCCACCACCCTGCATGTATGGGGTCGAGTAGGGGCTTGAGCTGCTTCTTGACCCTTATAATGAGATCAGCAGTGCCCTTCCTTCCTTCCTTCCTCTTTCGTGTCCCTCCGGCGAGGCGGTGGTGGTGGGGCTGTGCTGGATGGGGTCCGTGGCAGGGGCTGGGTGAGCCCTCAAGCTCCTGCAGGTGCCGTGGGTTTGATGCTGTGACCGTCACTGCTGCGTTTTGCCTTGAAACTCATTGCTTGTTTCTTCCCCCTAATGACGTGGTAATAAATTAATCAGCGAACAGGAGGAAAGGAGGTTGGTTGTGGGGTTCTCCCTACCCTGGGCAAAAGTGTTGGAATCCCATCCAAGGGGATATTCCTTGAGAATGCTCCTGGGAAAAGATAACAAGTGGGCTAGAAATAGGAGGAGGAAGAATGTGACATGGATCCAGGCAGGTGGTGTTATTGCTCCAGAGCTCTGGGTGTGCCGGCTGCTTCCCAAGCGATTAGAGACAGGTCTGTGCCCTGCGGAGCCTTTTGCGGCGGCGGGTGAAAGTTGTGTGTGTGTGTTTGTGTTGTGTGTGTTTGTGTTTGTGTGTGTACAGCACAACCGGGGTCCTGGGAGTTGCACTGCTTGTTTTGTAAACCATGCTTTAGAAAAAAAAAAGCAATGAAACTGCAAGGAGTGAGAAATTCCCTCCCTTAAAGAGTGTGCTTGCAAGCGGGCTGCGTGCCGGTGGCATCCTCCTTGGCACGGGCACAGCTCCGGGGAGGGTGATGTGCTGGCAGTTTGTGTCTCCTCGCATATATATTTATATATAAATATAAATATGTATTTGTAAGCAGGGTGGGATCATCCTTGAGACCATGTGAAATTGATAAATGACTTATTTTGGAAATGAAGTTCCTCTTGTCTCTTGATCATCTCCTCTAAGGGGATGAGGGATGTGTTTCCAAACCTGCACTTGGGTTTCTCATCCTGAATCCTCCACATTGTGGATCCGAGGGGTTTCCATGCAGGCAGCAGCTGGGGCTACTGGACTGACTGATGCAGAGGGTGGAGGGGTTTGAGCCTTTTATCTCTCAGTTTAATTCCTGACTTCTGGGGGCCATCACATCTCCAAGACTGGTCGCTGGAGAGATCATGGCTCTCGACTGTCCCATGGAAGAGGCTGGAACCAGAAGTTCCTCTGCAGGCTGGCACAGCCGGTTCTTCAGAAGAAGCTAACGAGCAACGTGATTGTTTTGTACCTCTGGAGGGAGTTACTGCTCCCGATAACGTACCCACCTTCACTGGCTGGAAACCTCTCTTAGGCTGGCGCTCCTCTTTTTGGGGTGAGCTGGCAGAGCGTTTCAGGAGGATTTGTGGCTGCAGAGGATGCTGCTCCTCTGAGCATCCTCCTTGGGAGGGACATTGGGGTCAAGGTCTGGTCTCCTTGCCAGGGTTTGAACCTGTGCTGCTTCTTTTACTTGATTCAACCTTCTTCCCCTTGGAAAAATGAGTGCACGTTGCAGCTTAATGAGTGCCTGGCTCTACAGTCATCTTTTGCAAATGAGCAACTCCATCAGCCTCTCCAATTAACGAGAAGACGCGGGGGGAAAGCCGATGACTGGCCTCCCTCGGCTGCTTCTTCCAGTGTCATTTCTTGCTGGTGCAGAGCCCAAAAATGCCAGGGCATGAGGGGGTCACTGCTGGGGAGAATGGCACATCTGTGCACCACTGAAAGCTGCCTTGTGCCATGTGAGGGTGACGTGGCCTGGACGTGGCTCTTGGCCGGGCTCTGGCATCTCACCCCTCAGATCCAGTGCTGCCTTCCTGTTTTCTTCGGCGTGGCCACTGGAAAACATTGAAGCTTGGTGACTTCAGCATCTGTCCTCCCTTCTATCCCTCAACCCAGCCCCAAGCAGCAGAATGGTTCCTTTTGTACCTCTGGACACACTGGCCTTGCTCAGGAAATAGCTTATTGTATTCGCTGGCAGCACCAGGCTCCGTCATCGCCTCCGCTCGCTGCCTCCGCTCTGTCCCTGCTCCTGGGCTGACCCCCAGCCCTGCCCGTTGCTGGCCATGCCGGGCTCTGAGCGGGTCTGGCACCCTGGGTGGCAGTGACCTGGCTGGGACCATCCTTCCTGTGCTCAGCTGGGGTTCCTGATGTGCTGCTGTGGGAGGAAGGCAGCCCCCCAGCAATGCCCACCGGCACAGTGGGGAGAGGAGTGGGGTGCTGTCACTCAGGAGCTACCCCAGTGTGGGACGGGGCTTGGTGACAAAAAGCTTGGCCTGCCCAGTTGCCCCTTGCCCTGTGTGGGGTGACATGCTGTCCCTCGTGGTTGGGGTGCACCCAGGCTTGGTGTGGGGTCTCGGGGTGGGGTGTCAGGCATGCCAGCGTGTGAGTTTGGACCTTTTTTTGTCTTCTCTCTGTGGCCTTTTTCAGCTCTGTGGTGTCGTCTGCCTCCGCGCTTGTCCCCACGTCACCAGCTTGGGTTTGGCTTCCTCCCCAGGCAAACAAACCTGACGTGCCTGAGGGTGCCGGAAGGACAGGGGACATCACTCTACCACCTCTCCCCCTGCTCCTCTCTTGCCTTTGGAGTCCTCCTAGCAGCCAGGCTCAGGCTGTGGTCCCTCTCGTGTCCCCCTCATCCCTGACAATGTCCCCCTTTCCCTCCCTTTGTGATGTCCCCTTCTTCTGTGCAGGGTGTTCAGAGGGGACGTGTCCCACTGTCCCCCCCACGTCACACCAGTGGCCGCTGTCACAGCCCAGGACCAGGGAGAGAGGACACTGCACCATTGCCAGTGCCATTGCTTCCTCCATCACCCAGGGAAAATCCTGGTGTGCTGCACAAATCCAGGGCTGCTCAGGGATGATCCAAATCCATTTTGGGTTCTGC
>NW_010319066.1:481-3858 GCF_000700745.2 Antrostomus carolinensis | reverse complement strand
TTTAAATTGAAGTGGAAACGGCGTGTGGGGTTCAGAGGGTGTTTCCTGATGAAAACCATGTTTATTATTTAAAACTGTGCTGGCTGGGATGCATCTCAAGCAGAGCAGCGTGCTCGGTAGCTTGCTGTAAGCGAGCTGCCTCGATACACAAGCAATTGCTCTTCCCTGGCTGGGTGTTGGCAGCTGGTTTGGTTTCCTTTTGGGTATTTCCCATGGGATTTCCGTACTGCCAAAGGAAGAGGGTGCAGATGGGATCTGCTTTGAATACGATCTTCAGCTGGAGTGCCCTGCGGATGAACGAGGAGGACATTTGCTCTCACCCTCGTTGATTAAAAATAATGCTGGATTTTATTTTTGCTCTCAAAATTGAAGAGTAGAGAGACTAAATAGAAAGGGGGTTTGCTGTGTGAGTGGTTTTTGGGTTTGGGGGGGTTTTTTGTTTGGGGTTTTTTTTTACAGCTGTTGCAGAGATGAGTGCTCTCATGTCTCAAAACTGTATTTTTTATATATCCCTCTCTCTGGATTCTTTACTTGAGAGGGAAAAGGAAAACCCAGTAGCTTTTGAAAAGCCAACATGAGAAATAACAGGAAGCCTGCTACGTCAGCAAGAAACTGAGGGCAAATCCAAGAGATGCTTTTTTGCAGGCTGTGCAAGAAAACATGTAGCAGGTCTGTGTGCCAGCTCTGCACGAGTGACCTGGCATCTTCAAGGCTTTGCCTGTTTTTCATGATGCGGCTTCAGATCCCGAAATGAAATTCGGGATTCTGTGCCTCTGCAGAATATTATTTCCTATTGTTTATAACTGGAATTCATGTCTAAGAGGGAACTGAATTGCTTGGTCTGTTTGTTTACTCCTCCTTTTGCAGGAGCTAGACCACAGCAGAGTAATGGCCTAGAAATTAAATTTCATTTTAATATGCAAACCCAATTTTGAGTTGGTTGACCGAAGGGGAAAAAAAAAAAATAACTTCAGACAGCAGGGACAGCAGGCAGAGGCTTTCCTGAAGTAGGGTTCAAGCACAGCATGATAAATATAAGCTGGCTGAAGAGCTGCATGGGAGGAAAGAGGAGATATGTGACACGCACACCCCTCTGAAACGCAGCCGTGCAGCATCCTTCGGCAGCAAGTCGGAGATGACGTGGAATAAATCAGCTTTTTGCTTTTTCAAAGAGGCACAAAGCGAGTTCAATGTGTTTCGTGGCCCATCGTGTCAGAAGAACCTCGCTGGGTCTGGTTGTGTAACTGGGCTGATTAAAATTCGGCAGGGTAAGGCCATCTGATGACGCTCGAGTACCCGACTGCAGCGGGTGGCTGCAGCCCCATGGGTGCAACGCTGGTGTTGGAGCACCCTGAGGTGAGGCTGTGAGCTGCCACCCCAGTTCACTGCACTGACTGGGTGTACTGGAAGGGAGGAAGGGACTTGGAGGGGCTTCTTTAAGCTGCAGAGTGACCTGGGTTTTTGCTGGATGCTGGCACAGGCTGCTGCCTGCAGCACCTACTGTTGGGTGCTGATGCTGAGCACCCTTGTGACACCTCAGTGTGACACTGTGATGGTGGCACTGGTGGCTGCTGTGCCTGAGGTTGTGCTGCCGGAGATGCTGTGCTCCCCATGTCCCTGGGGCTTTGCTTTGCCCAGCTGGGGTGTCCAGGGCTCCAGCATGCGTGTGGGACCTGCTGTCCCCCTTGTCTTGCCCAGCAGCTTCTCGCCAGTGTTGGCTGTGAGCAGATGCTTTAGGAGAGGGCAAGTGAGGGTGGTTGGGGTCTGCAGACCCCATGCAGGAGGGAAAGCACAGGCACAGGAGCTTTGTATCTCTCCCCTAAGTGCTCCAAAGCCCTGGAGCTGGACCTGCTCCCCATGCAAGGAAGCAGATGTGGGTCTGGACCCACAAGTCCTGCACAAGGGGATTTATCCTGGTTGGACGTGCCCTTGAGCTGGTACCTGCTGGGTGATCACTGCCTTGGTGCTGTAGCTTCAGGTGAGGTGGCTGCACCTCTTCTTAATTCTTGCATTCAGCTGAAACCTCATGCAAGAAAATATTTGGGTTTTGGGTTTTTTTTTTACTGTGAGATTGATCAAATGCTGGCACAGGCTGCCCAGAGAGGCTGTGGAGTCTCCATCCATGCTGGGATTTAAAACCCAAAAGGCCACAGTGCTGGGCATCCTGCTCCTGGTGATCCTATGAGAGCAGGGGTTGATCTCCATCCCCAGAGGTCTCTGTGGTCCTCAACATTTCTGTGTGAGCGTGGGGCTGTTTGTCAGCAATGTAGATGGAAGAATGATCACTGAAAAAACAGAGGGAAAGACAAGATGATACCCCAGGTCTAGGTGTCATCCAAACCACGAGGTTTGTGGCTGGGGAGAGAAGAAATCGAAGGAAATAATAAACCACGTTAAGGATTTTGCTGAGATGGCCCTGGGGGGTGTGGGTGGCCCTATGGGTGATGTGCTGGGTGGGTGTCAGATGTTCCTGCTTTGCAGCCAGAGAGAACCAGAGGCAGTTATGGGTGAGGAGAGCAAGGAAAGCATCCTGCGTTTAGGAATCATTTAAATCTTTTATCCCAGTGCCCATAAAAGCAGTGCTGGTGTCTAGAGGAGTCGTTCTGCATGGCCAGTCTAGCTCTGCTGACTGCTCAGCTCTTCCTGCACAGCTGGGGAATTCAGATGAGAAGCAAGGCTTGGATTTTTCAATGGTGTGCCTGATGAATTGCTGGAAAAAAAGAGAGGTGGTGATGATGCTCCAGAAATGTGTTCTGTCAGGATCCAGAGGCATCTGGGCGATGGGAGAGGTGCCAGGGGCAAAATGTGGTGACCTTTGTTATATGTGTGTGATCAGGCTGTTGTAGGGGCTTTTTGGGCTTGAAACTGCTGGTCTCAAGGTCAGACAAGGGCTTCTACCACCTGGGAACAAGCCTTCTGCTGGCTGCTGTGATGTGATGCCCCCTCATGCTTCTGGGAAGGCCCCCAGCTCAGCACTGAAGCACCCACAGGGATGGCAATGGGATGTCCTTGGAGCACAGGACCTCTGCTCCTGTGGGTTGTCTCTGCCTCCAGCTGTGGAGTTGCAGCCCATCCAAAGCCCAGCACCTCTACCCTGCTGAGCATCACCCATGGGTGTGGGGCAGAAGAGCTGTGCTGCCTTTTCCCCTGGTTCCTCTTGGGGTTTTTTTGGCTGGTGGGAAGAACCAGGTGCAGAAATGGGATGTACCAGATGGAGAAGAACACCAGAAACTCCGAATTATTGCGGAAATATATTGGCTCAGGCCACGTAAAGGCATTTTATTTATCTCAGACCATCTGAGATGTTCTTAAAGCGGGAGCTGCTGGAGTTCCTCCGGCAGCACATCCCGGGAGCAGCCGGCACGCACGTCGGCTGT
>NW_010319066.1:0-393 GCF_000700745.2 Antrostomus carolinensis | reverse complement strand
TCATGAATCCTTTCCCTAAACACAACAGGCAGCACTCGTGTTGCCAAGGATTTCTCTGTTGATGGCTTTGCTTTGGTGCTCACGTTGTCTTCTCATCTCTTCAAGCAGCTCTGCCAGAGCTGAGCAGTTCATACAGAGGGGTTGGAGCACAGAGGGAGGATCCTGACCGGCTCTGAAACTCTCCTTGCAGGATCCTGAGCTGGAGAATGAGCCAAACCCGACTGCATTTGTTTAGCAAATTCGATCTGATTTCTTCTGGCTCGTGCCTTTGCATCACGATATATTTGGGACCTGGCCTCTGCTCACTCCACCAGTTCCTCAGTTTACCTGGGTTGCTTTTTTCCCCTCTCAGAAATGTGCTCTGAATTATTTTTATTATTTTTATTATTTTTA
>NW_010319065.1:391-6067 GCF_000700745.2 Antrostomus carolinensis | reverse complement strand
CCTTCTAACCCAAACCAGTCTGGGATTCTATTCTCTGATGCTGTGATCCCTCATGGCATCTCCTGGAGGGGAAGATGCTGATGTTACAGCCAAGCCTGGTTTTTGCTCCCCGTGAGTTCCAGAGCAGGACTGGCTGTTGCTGCTGCTCCTCTGGGGTGTGCTGGGTCAATGATCATGGTCTCCACGCTGGTGGGGGATGCTCTTGATACAGAAGTAGGAAAAGGGTGGATGAGCAGGGAGGTTGAGCAGGACCAGGGATGCTGTGCTGACACGAGGGGTTTCCAGCCTCCCCTCACTGTTGTGGTGTGCGTGCCACTGCCTGGGCAGAGCTGAGGGGGTTGTTGCTCCCCCAAAATACCCCACTTTGAGTGTCAGGGTCCTTCTAGGAGGGCTGAGATGCCCTGGCAAGGGTGGAGGTGGAGGGGTTAGTGACCTCCTCTACGTAGTCATTTGCTTCTCCTTGTATCAGACTCCCCATCATTGTGAGCACCCCAAAAGTGCCACCCAGCCATGGAACACCTTCTCTGGGACATCCCTCCCAGGTGTCTCACCCTTTCCCTCCCTTCCATCTTTTGTCATGAAACCTCTGGAGCTTTTTCTCCAGTGATGCCAGGGGAGAAGCCAGACTCTACCGATGCTGCCAGCTGAGCGAGCAATCATTCCCCCCAGCGCTGCCCTCACCCCGCCAGCTGCTCTCACCCAGTTTCTCCTCCTCACTGGAGATTTTCTCTCTCTGATCTCAACTGATATTTATTTTTTTCCCTTGGAGCAGCTCATCTGGGGAGGAGCAGACCAGGTAACACAATCCTCAGGAGTCTGAATGATGGGGAGGCTTAAAAACCAGCTAAAAGAGATGGAAAGAACTCCACTTTGATAGGGACCCCACTTAATTTTGCTTAATATTTTGGCTGGCTTGAGAATCCCACCACCAGGTAAGGGGCTGTGAGCTCAACCCTGTGTCACAGGAAAGGGGCTGGCAGGGTTCTCAGGAGACATCCGCGCTCGGCCGGCCGTGAAAACCCTGGTGAAATTACACAATGAGCTTTTTCCTTCCCCTTCTTCCGAGGCGGCGCGGCAGCCAGCCGGGCTCTGCGCGCAGCCGTACAGTGCCTGCGTGGGCACCCAGGGGGGGACGCGATGCTCTTCAGCTCCGGAGGGAGGGATCCTATCGTCCCCACGTCGCCTACATCCGCTGTTTCTCGGTGTGTGGCTCACGCCGGAGCCAACCTCACCGAATGTTGCTGACCCAACGGCGAGCGAAGGTGCGCTGAGGCTCCTGGGTGCAGGTAAAGCCAGGGGAAGGAGGGAGGGCAATGATGGGGGGGACGCCAGCTCTGCTGTCACCCCAAGTGAGGACAGGCCTTGGCACTGCAGCAGGGTCCCCACGCTGAGGTTTAATCCATCCTCTTTCCCCCATCTTGCTCTGGGAAGGGATAACTTGCTTTCTCGTGGCCTGATGAAGCAGCACTGACCTCTCTTTAAACCAACTCAGCCCATGGAGTGGATGTGTTCATCCTCCTCGGGTAGGATGGAGGGTCCCCAGGTGCCTTACGAGTCCCCAAGATCCATCAGCAAAAAGCTTTGGCCGCCTTGCTGGCTGCATCTTTAACCATCAACCCATCAGGGGAGGCTGGAGGCAGCATCTCCCATGGGATTGGGGGAGCTGAGTGTGTTGGGAACAGGGAAAAAAACCCTCCCGTGCTTTTTGGGAAGCTCATTTCCAAAATACAGCTCAGTCCCTGGGATCCCGAGGTGAAATTTTCCCCAATAAAAATGGGAATTGCAGAATAAATAATTCCATTTTGGGGCTCCCTGGGATGTGTGTGGGTGGGGGGGGTGGGGGGTGAAAGCTCTGCTGCTGGCAAGTGCTAAAGGAGAAGCTGCTGCTCGGTACAAAAGCGGCTCTTAGGCAGCTCAGGTCTATTCAGGAGACATTTAATTCTCTTCTAAAGTCCAGGCGAACGGGGAGCTGCCATCTGGTGTCTGATGGCAGCAGGAAGAAAGGGCTTTTTGCAAAGCTGGGGTAAGTTGGGTGCTTGCTGAGCTTCAGATTGTCTTGAAATTGTCTTCTGTTATTAAAGCTGAGTTGAGTTGGTTTTGTAAAGTGACCCGTGTGGGTTAATCTTGGCTTTGGGAAAGGTCAGGGTCCTGCCTGCTGCAGAGCTGGGAGCAGGAGAAGAGCTGCAGCTGAGGAGGAAACCCAGGGGACCAACAATATTCACATCACCTGCCTAAAAATCCTATATCAGGATGCAGGATGGGACCCCAGCTGCTGGTTCTCCCTGTCTGGGTGCTACTGGTTCTCCCTGTCTGGGTGCTGATTCTGGTGTGCACCAACAATATTCACATCACCTGCCTAAAAATCCTACATCAGGATGCAGGATGTGGCCCCAGTTGCTGGTTCTCCCTGTCTGGATGCTGCTGGTTCTCTCTCTGGGTGCTGATTCTGGTGTGCACCGAGTGCGTGCGGTCTCTGCTCCGCCTGTGTGAACTAAGCTGAGTGCAGGTCTCAGCTCACAACCTCCCTGGCATTCAGGGAATTATTTTTATTGACTTGCAGAGGCTGTAAGTTTGCCTGTGAAGTGTCTGCAGTTGGGCTGTGCTTTGGTGAGGAGACAGTTTAAAAACTGATACAATGGGGAGCGTGTCCTCGCTACCGGCACTGGGAGCACTGGGAGCGGAGCAGATCCACAGTGGGAACCCACAGACCCAGTGTGGGGGGGTTTCAGCTTCTCTAAGTCGTGGGGTTAGTTTAAGCAAAGAGATTTGTGTGTTTGAATGTTTGTGGGGTGCTTTGGGAGGAGGGGTGGGTGCGATAACTCCAGGTTTAGGGTGGTGTGAGAGATCTGGCACTCGGTGGCTCTGTGTCCCTCAGCCGTGACCCTGCTCCTGGCATGTTCACGCTGCAGGAGAGACGTGAGAGAACAAGACTGACCAGTTCCCAGAGAGGAAACAGGCTGTTCCCTTACAGCACAGGGAGTTTTCCTTGGCAGGAACAACGCTTGGCCCGCGGTGCCTTTGCAGAGCATTGCTGGGCTGGCTCAGTGCCCGCCGGGACACTCCTCACCCGTGCAGAGGTGATGGATGGGATGGAGCCCTGGGTGTAATGGAGACAGGTGGAGGCAGTGGAGATGGGTGAGGGCAATGGAGATGATGGGTGCAATGGAGATGATGGGTGGGTGCATTGTAGATGATGGGTGGGTGCAATGGAGATGATGGGTGCACTGGAGATGATGGGTGCATTGTAGATGATGGGTGGGTGCAATGGAGATGGTGGGTGCAATGGAGATGATGGGTGCACTGGAGATGATGGGTGCATTGTAGATGATGGGTGGGTGCAATGGAGATGGGTGGATGGGTGCAATGGAGATGATGGGTGGGTGCAATGGAGATGATGGTGCATGGTCTCCCCATGGGGTGATGGTACCTGCAGCTACTGCAGCAGCTGTGGTGCAAGTGCTGTGCCCATGTTGGACCCCACAATCCGGCTGTGCCTTGTGGGGTGTGAGCCTGGGGGGTTTGTGGGGGTCTGGATGCGCTCGTGGGTGCGTTGTGCATGGGGTGGATGAGGTAAGCGTGGATCTCCATGGAGGGCTGCAGTGTGGAGAAGTGCCAGCACTGAGAAATGGCACTTTGCCCTGTTCCTACAGCGGCAATGATTCCTCGTGTCCTCTCCAGGGCTGGAGGAGATCAGCTGGGAGGATCAGCTGGGAGGAGGTAGCAATGCACCATCCCCCTTCCCGTTAGGTTAGGAAGGACATATCCCCCTGACATGGCTGGGCAATGGGGACATGGGACATATTTAAACCACCTCTGCTGCAGAGCAAGACCAAGCTCTTGCCATGACCAGGGCAAGATGCTGCCCACGCATTGCAGGAGCATCTCCCTCCAGCTCTGCACAGCACCAGGGACCATGACAGCCCTTGGCACGGCACAGATCCACCACTGGAGATGTCAGCAGAGCCTGTGGCTGTGGCGGTGCATGGTGGCTGAAGGAGCAGAGCCATCCCTCCTGGGCTGCCAACTTGATTCCTGCAAGAATATTTAATTGTGTCTTTCTCCTTCCCTGGAGCAGCATCTCTAGTGGGGGACACAAGTGGGGTGAATGTCCCCACAGCCCCTGAGCTATGTGTTTGGGTGCCATCCCAGCACCCAGGGAGCAGAGGTGCTGTATTGTCATAGCTACAAGACAACAGCCAGAGGTTTCTTTGTTTTAATTACAATTTTTAATCATCCCCTGATGGCTCCAGGCTGGAGAACCATCTCCATGCAGAAGGCAGAGGCGAGTGTGGGTTCAAGCACCGTCATTACGCAGGATGCCGCCCACGACCTGAGCTGATAACGAGGATTAGCCCAGTTTGTCATCCAGCTCTGGGGACAGGGTGGGCAGGGGCTTGCTGAGGTCCAAGCCCCACAGCAGGAGAGCAAGGAGAACTGGGACACAGACTGGCTGAGTCCCACTCCTCACTGGGATTTCCATTGCAGCAAACTGGGATGGTGTCCCACTTCCCAGGAGTGAATTGCTGAGGTCCTGCACCGTACCCCACCTCAGCACCCAGCACACCTGGAAAAACACCTCCACGTAGGGTTTAGGGATGCTGGGAGAAAGCATCTCATCCTGAAATCCCTGGAAAATGCTGCCTTGCCTGGCAGGATGGACCAGGACACCCCAAGGCATGGGGACATGGGCTGCTGGCACGGTGACAGACCTGCTGCTGCCAGGGTTTGGGTGACCACTGGGTTTGGGTGGCCACGCTGGCCTAGTTTTGCCCATCAGGCTGTGAGATGTCACATCCCAAATGTGGCATATAGAGCTTGGGTTCAAATGGTCTCTTTTCTGGCCTAAAGGATGACAAAGCCACTGGAATGGAGCAGAAAGCCCAGGAGCTCTACGTGGGTTTGCTCTTCACCTGGCTGATGGAGAGCAGCCAGCTCTACCCAGTACATCCCAGTCCTGTCCCTCCCCACTGCTGTTGGGCACCCTGGGGGACATCACAGGTGGTGGCCTGTGGTCTCCTTGCCCAAGGTCCATGGTTATGGTTCCTCAGGGCCCTGTCCTCACTCTTGTTCTCCCTTTGTCTTTCAGATGTCCTGCAGTAACCTGTCCCCTCACAGGAGAGCCTGCTTGTCATAGCCAGCCCGTCCTCCCAGACACTGTCCCTCCCCACTGCTGTTGGGCACCCTGGGGGACATCACAGGTGGTGGCCTGTGGTCTCCTTGCCCAAGGTCCATGGTTATGGTTCCTCAGGGCCCTGTCCTCACTCTTGTTCTCCCTTTGTCTTTCAGATGTCCTGCAGTAACCTGTCCCCTCACAGGAGACCCTGCTTGTCATAGCCAGCCCGTCCTCCCAGACATCCTGCCAGCCATGGCCCCAAGGCCCCAGTGAGGGGTGAAAGGACAAGGAGAGAGTCCCCCCAACACCACCCATCCCCTGGGAGAGCCATGGAGGCCCCTCTAGATGTGCCTGTAGGGAACCTCATTGACTTTGATGCCGAAATACCCACCTGCATCCCCTCAGAGCCTTCTCCTCCTGCCACCCCCAGCGGCAACGGGCACCTGGGGGACGTGGGGGACATGGCTGGGGAGGAGAGCGATGCCACTGAGTCAGCAGACAGTGAGAATGACATGGGTGACTCTCCCAGACACTGGAGTGGCTACCGGCGCTCCTCCTCCAAC
>NW_010319065.1:0-301 GCF_000700745.2 Antrostomus carolinensis | reverse complement strand
GGAGGGTTAGCAGGTGGAGCCAGTGAGCTGCTGGGGACATCCCATGGGTTGGGATCTGGCTGCTTTCCCACTCTGGGAGCACTGGTTTGTGTCCTTCCCTGTGCTTGGCTAACGCCGGTTGATGCTCCCGGCCATAACGTGGCGTTGGAGCTACAGGGGGGATGTGGGCTCTGACTTGCACCCCTCTCTTGGGCACATCCTGGTTCACCTTTCTCCCTCAGCTTCCCTTCCCTCTTCTTTCTCCCCTTTCCCATGCCAGGAGCTCATCATGTCAAGGATCTCACCATAACAGGGTTCTCCA
>NW_010319064.1:1363-9644 GCF_000700745.2 Antrostomus carolinensis | reverse complement strand
ATATATATAATTATATATAATTCCCCTTAGGGGAACAACCCAGTCTGGCAGGATGCTGTGGTGGAAGGAAGGTCATTACTCTGGGTTTCTCAGGATTCCCCTCCCGCAGCTGGAGTGGATAGCTGTAGGATTACAAAAAATCTAAGACAGTTTTAAGCAATTGTGTCTTAAAAGAAGCTGCTTAGTCCAGCCTAGCAAAGCCTGCTGCAGAGCATTATAAGAAAACATTGCAGTTCCCTTTCACATAAATACATTTACATTATATTGAATATATGTAAATATTCACTTGCTGGAGGAAGACCCCAAATAGCCTTTCCTTATATCTCTACAAATGTTTTGGAGCTCTCTGATTTTTTTGTATTAGGCAAGCAGAAGGAAAATAGCAATTCAGCCCTTTTCCAGCTATTTTTACCCCCACACTTGCTTTCAGCGTTAACTCGCCCTGGCTTTTTAGCACCCGGTTCCTTTCTTGGAGTTGGTGTCGCCTCTATTTTAGACCCTGAATTTGCCAGTAAATCAATTCAAAGGTAGCAAGAAAACCAGTGTAATCAGTTTAATTTACAGCAGAATTAAGGCAGCCTAACAGATGGATGGTTTTTGCAGCCATTTTCTGTTTAGTCTAGCTATGGTTTAGCGTGGGTGTGAGTTTTCAGATCCCTGCTAAGCACTAAAGCCCTCAGACCTGTACCAGGCACTTTAAAAACACCACCCTGACTTTTATAGAATGTTGGCATCCATGAAATACTTTACATTAGCTAAATTAATTACATTAAAACTGTTATCTATGCCTTCATTGACCTTTCGCTTTCTACAGACATGGCGTGGCAAGGGCTTAATGTGAGCATGAAACGGGGCTGCAAGCATCTCCCAAGCATAGAGGGTGACATGGGAGGGGACAGCTGGGGGACACAGCCCACCTGCGGGTGTCCGGGTGGGTGGCATCACTGCTGAAGAGGTAGTCAGCATCCTGCCAGTGGGTGAGTGCCCCACCGCCAGCTGCTGTGAGGAGAAGAGGAGGGTGAGGAGAAAGGTGAACACCCCAATGGGTCTCAACCTTGGGGTGGCCTGGGATAGGGACAGCTGCCCAGGCTGGTTGTGGGGCACAGGATCGGGCCCCGAAACAAGAGTGGTCATGGGCCCCCCCATGGCTGTGGGTCTCCCACTGCTCCCTTGAGGACTCTTCTGGACTTTTCCTCAGTGTGGGGACACTGTCACCTGCCCCGCTGCTGGGGGGACCTGCCAAACCCATGATCTGCCCCGCCATGTAGGGGTCAGCCAGCCCTGATCTGCCCCACTGAGGGGTGAAAGGGCTGTGCCACCATTGCTCTGCCCCACCAAGGGGTGACAGGACTGTGCTGCCACTGCTGTGCACCACCGAGGGTTGACAGGACCATGCCCCATCAAGGAGTGACAGGGTTGTGCCACCATTGCCATTGCTTTGCCCCACTGTGAGGTGAGGGGGCTGTGCTGCCACTGCTCCACACCACCGAGGGGTGAGGGGGCTGTTACTCCATTGCCCGAATGAGGGCTGACAGGACGGTGCCCACCCTGCTCAGCCCCACTGAGGGGTGAGGGGGCTGTGCCGCCATTGCTCTGCCCCACTGAGGGGTGAGGGGGCTGTGCCGCCATTGCTCTGCCCCACTGAGGGGGGAGGGGGCCGGGGTGAGGGGGCTGTGCCGCCATTGCTCTGCCCCACTGAGGGGTGAGGGGGCTGTGCCGCCATTGCTCTGCCCCACTGAGGGGTGAGGGGGCTGTGCCGCCATTGCTCTGCCCCACTGAGGGGTGAGGGGGCTGTGCCGCCATTGCTCTGCCCCACTGAGGGGTGAGGGGGCTGTGCCGCCATTGCTCTGCCCCACTGAGGGGTGAGGGGGCTGTTCCGCCATTGCTCTGCCCCACTGAGGGGACCCCTCACCCCACACATCCCGCGGGCCCGGGCTGACGCTCTGCGAGAACCAGGCGCGGTGACCCCGAAACATCGTGGAGAGAAACGGCGGCGGGAGGAGGAGGAGCCCTGAGGGCGATGGCGGCGGGCAGACCCTGAGGGGAGTGGCAGAAGGACGCTGAGGGGCAGCGGGGGAGGGCGGGAAAACCCTGAGGAATGACGGCGCAGGACCGTGAGGGGCGGTGGATGCTGAGGATGTCACCGAAAATTAGAACCAAGAAAACTCTCCAAACCCAGTTTAAGAAAGTTTAAAAAGCCGACATTGGTTTCTTACAGTGCTGGGTGCATGGGGTATTCTCCTTTCCTAACATGCACACCAAAAGACAAAAGCATGTTCATTATATACACATCAGATGTATGAATATTCATGCAATGCCTGCCTATTTTGGTAAACCTCATGCATATATTACTTAGGTTGTTTATAATTAACCCTATCTTGGTGAGGATGCACTGAGCTGCCCTTGAGAACCCTCCCACTTCCTTGACAGCCTCGTTCTCTAGTAGACTAGCTTCTCTCTGGTCTGTCAGCTCATTTATCTCATCTGCACACAACCTGAGGGTCTGTTCTTTTTACAGTGACTGAATTGTTTAAGTTTCTGGTGTCAAGGAGAGCATGGTGCACTGAGGGGTGGTGGCCTTTTCTAGCGCTGAGCACCCCAAAATGGCTGTGGGTGACCCAAACCTACATGCAGTTGGGCCAAGGATTTCAATACTGGTGTCTTCAACCTCCTCTAAAAATGCTCCACAGCTCTGACAAACTTGTGTCACCCCTGGAAAGGGAAGGGGACAGGACGAGCTGACGACATGGGGGAGATGGTGCCTGTGGTTGACTTGGCAGACAGCCTCAGTCCTCTCCACTCCTGCCATCACCCTGCACCATCTTCTGAGTCTCTTCCAGCTTCTGTAGAAAGGTGAGGCAGAAGCCTTCCTGCTGTGGACTCCGTCCCTCTGCCCCATGGGGGGAACATGCTCCCCTGAAGATGTTCTGTATTCATTTTCTCTGGAGGTGGTGGCAAAAGAGAAGATAGTGAGAAGAAGACCGCATCTCCTTGCCCAGATTTTGTGTCCTCCCATGCCATCTGCTGGATTGGAGCCTGGAGGTGCTTGCCAGACCCCCTGCTTTGTCCTGCAGAGGGAACAAACCATCCTGCCAGGCAGCATGTGGTCACCAAACCTGGTGAATACAGGATGAGCCCAGCCCAGCAGGACATGGGAGTGAGACACAGCTATGTGAGGGCTCAACCTGGTCTCCTCCACACTTGGATTTTCTCCACATCCCAAGAGAAAAATTTACCACTGCATATACCTAAGCAAAGCTGAATATCATAGAATAGATGATAGAATGGTTTGGGTTGGAATGGACCTTAAAGATCATCCAGTTCCAACCCCCCTGCCATTAGTAGGGACACCTTCCACTAGACCAGGTTGCTCAAAGCCTCAAATATGCCCCAAAAGGTCAAGTTAGATGTCAGCAGTACTGGAAAGTGATACAGAAACCCCTGGTCTTTGATTCTTACTCATTTTTAACCAAGTTTTTACACAAGCTGAAGAATTATTTCTGCTTGCGTTTGCCTTCCCATAAAGGATTTGGTAATGCTGGCAAATTAGAGAAAAGGGTCAGGAGAATTGTTAGGACATGTTTAACCACTGCGTGTGGTGCACGTAAGCCCGGCTTAGTTGAGCTGAAATGGGCCAGCCTGTGCCAACAAGCCAGGACTGGCCTGGAGCTGCGCAGCCTTCCTCTTGCAGACACTGCATGAACATTTCAGCAAAAACTCGCTGTGCGTATCTGCCTTTACCCACCTTGCTGTGGTTCGCTTGTTGGAGAGAAAGCAGAACTGGAGCTGTGGCAGCAGAGCCAGCACTGGATATGCCCAGACTCTTTTGCTTGGTTCCACTTTTCTCAGAGAACATCTGTATCCAGCTGTGTGTCTTGAATGGTTTTCCTCTGCTCTTGCACTCGTCTCTTCAGCTTTTCTCCCTACCATGCAGGAACTGGCAAAGCTTCAAAAACTCCAAGATGTGATGCTGAAGGAATTGGGTCTTCAAAAAAGTTCTCCTAAGTTGTTCTCCTAGAGAGCTGTTCTCCTAAGAACACTCATATTTGGTTGACTCAGGAAACAGTCTGCTTGCAGCAAAATTGCACAAATGAGGCTCATTTCATGCTTCAGACTTACCAAGATAACCCTCAACAACTCCATCCCCTGGGAACTTTCGCTGAAAAGCCAGCAGCAGCAGTGCAGCTACACCCCAGGCACCTCTGGACCCCCAAGATGGATCCCCAGGATGCCAGATAAACCAGAGGTTTTTCTAGATATGCTCCTGAAATTGAGATGTTAATCAAAATTAGTCTGTCTCTGGGACTGGCATGCATTGTTCTCCCGGGGCGGGGGGGGGGGGGGAGAAGGGATTTTTGAGTAAGCCATCAAAATATTTCCTTAGTAAGACCACAAAAAGCCCACAGATGTAATCAGAGCAGACTTCCCTGGTGTGTGAAGATGTTGATGTAAGTTTACTTTGGAGACGTGGTCATCTCATGTTGCCTGTGCAACAGCACCTTCAGCTTCTGCAGTCAACTCTGCTTGTGTCCTTATTAGGATGAGGTTTTCTTGTTGGTGTCATGCACCCAGTCATTACTCTGTGATGCTCTTGAGCATTCTGACAGCTCTTTCTGAGCCAGAGGTGGAGGGCAGGAGGTGGTCTACAGCTCAAGCCACCTTGGGCTCTCACAGCAGGTAGTGCTGCTCCCCCGGGGTCTCTGGAGAAGCCCAAACCTTTTCCTCCCCCCCAGACCATCTTCTACTAGAGAAAGACCACTGCTGGGGGTGCCACAGTCCCTGACTGGTCTCCAGAGCACAGCTGGTGTTTCAGGCTGCACTGTGTGTTGGCTCTGGTTGAGTCCTGCTGTCCCATGCTGGGTCACAAGCGCTTTACATGACCACCCAGCCATGACATCCCTACTTCTCCTGCTTTGAATGCTCCTCTGGCAAGTGCAAAGTCCTTGCAAGTGCCCCCTTCACCCCAGCAAACCATCGCTTGTAGAAAAGAATTTGTCTTCAAGGTAAATATCTTTTCAAGCAAAGTCAGAGGCTTCCACAGGACAGTTATTATTCTTGTACATCACAGAAAATGGGTTTTTAATGGAAAAAAAAAAGCCACAAAACAAGCCAAGATCCCTCAAAATCTTGAGTGTTCTGCGACACCAGTCACACCAATTCTTAATACATCCAAGACATTATGCAATAGATCACACCCACCGGGTTGCCAGGAATCCATCATCGCATACAAGAGATCTGCACTGATGAGATCCTTCTTGATCCAACAGTCACCAAGCAATTGTACTGACTTCTTCATAAAATAAAAGCAGGCTGACAGATTCTGGCCAAGTAGCACCATATTTGGTTAGTGCCACCAAACCCCCAAGGTCTGACAGAAGACCAGCCCCCAACAAGGCTGCTTCATGGGGCCAGCTACTTGCAAAAGGAAAAAAAACCCACAACAAAAACCAGAAATGGTCACTCATCTGCTTCCCCTCAGCCCAGCTTTATACCACACAATTCCTCAGAAGCATCAGCTGGAGTTCTCCCCCTTGAAGTGGACACCACATGCTGCCCATCCACTCCTTTTCCTCTCACTCAGCCTTAAGATCATACCAAATGTCCCCAAGGATACTTTGTCCCCTTTTCTAAACCTTGTGCCAACCCTTCAGAGCAAACTCAGGAGCCTGTGGCCAGGCAGATCCCACAAAAATGTTTAATTTTTTCTTTGAGAGAGAAAAGTGTTCCTGCACCTTCTCAGCAGGATAAAAAAGTGCACCTGAGCGTGGTGCCACCACCCTCTAGATCCACCCACAACTCAGTGGCCATCAGAGCCCATGAAATCAGCTCCGGTTGTCATGCAACTCTGAAGAAACATTTTAGGGACTCCACTGGAAGTCCTCCAGTTTTATTTAGATAAAAATCCTGGACAATTCAGAGCACTGAAAAGCCACAATTGTTTTTTAATGAGTAATGCAGACATTTATAGTTATGTGCTCAAAAAACCCCAGCCTGGCTGGCATCGTGCTTTGGGTGAACGCATTATTTTAGTAATAAGCTGTATTAAAGGAATTTTGCAGTGACTACGATTGCTCTTCATCATATCCACAAGCATGATGCGAGGAAAGGACAGAAGCTCAAGATTGATTTTGACTTGGAAGGCAGAATTCTTCAAACCTGCACAAGGGAAAGGAGATTGACATCAGCCACTCTGTTCATACTTTCACCTGTAATTAATTTAGGAAAAAAAGTGTTTTCCACAAATGAAATCTGACTGCAGAGTCCCAGCTGCAGCAGACCCACCTTCCAATTATATTTAGATAAAAATCCTGCAGAAGCTGCTTTTCCATCCCCTCCTCAGTGGACGTTCAGAGTTGAACAAGCACTCCTCTGCCAAGATGATCCTTGCTCTCTACCTCAAGCACCAGCTGCACAGATGTTCTCCCTTTATCCTGCTCTTAACTCCTCCACCCTAGCTCAGTAAATCCTTGTCCCCAGACAAAAGTCACCAAAGTCCCAGCTCCAACCCACATCTCTCTTCCAGCAGAACCCATGTACAGGCCATGGAGGACCATACGCTGGAGCAGAGAAGTTGAGCCTGAGGGCCAAGTGTGACTAAAAGTGTGACCCTGAGCCAGAGCGGGGAGTGGACCCCCAGAATGGGGGGTGAGTCTGCAGCCCATGGATGTCCCCATGCCAGAGCCGGGAGCTGAGCCCAAAGAGATCCGTGACTCCACGGGAAGCTCGGGTTGGAACATCTTGCTCCTGGACTTCGATGCCAGGAAGAGCAGCTGAGGTGACCTGACTGAACCCCCATTCCCTGTCCCCTGTGCTGCTGGGGGAGAAGGTAGAGAAATGGGGAGCAAAGTGATTGGAGCCCGGGAAGAAGGGAGGGGTGGGGGGAAGGTGTTGTAAGATGTGGTTGTTTTGTCTACTCAGATGATTTGCAACAAATTTAATTGGTTTTTCTTCCCCAAGTTGAGTCTGTTTTGCCCATGACCATAACTGGTGAGTGAGCCCTCCCTGTCCTTCATTCATATGGAAAAACTAGAATTTTTCCACACAGAGGGGGAGTGAATGCACTGTTGTCCTTTCCCTTAGACAATGAGTAGTTTCCTCAGATACTTATCCTGTGTCCCCTTTGTTGTGTCTCCCATCCCATCTCACCAGGTTGGGGGAGTGAATGCAGGACCTCATGGTCCCACTGTGGGTCAAACCACCACACACGGGAAGTCTGGAGATCTTTAGAGGAAGAGCAGCATTAGACAGTGACAAGCAAAGGGCTCGGATCCATCTACATCTTCACAAGAAGAAAGACCCAAGAGAGTTTTTCTGATTTACAAAGTTTGACTCATGATTCTGTCTAGAAGTCATCAGTAATATTTTATGGTCCAATGTGGAGGGCATTTCAAGTGATGTCTTGTCAAAGCTTGTCCTGGCACAGTTAACAATTATCCAGCCTCCACCAGGGTACATAACTAAGATGTTTCAACCAGCACTGCAACTAGGTCAGTTAGGTCACGTATCTTCAGTTTTCTTTTTCCTATCAAGGTTTACACTAGTATTTACCTGATTGCTAAATCCAGATCAGTTATGCCCAGATAGTTTGAGGAACCTGGAGCACTCAGACTGTGGGACACCGTTGAACCAAGACTGCTTCTGGTCTGGCAGCATCTGTGCCTCATAGATCCCGTTACCGACCCGAACCGCTAACTGCCACAGCGTTAACCAGCCTGTCCTCCCCCAAGTCATGGGGATTCCCAAATATGGTGACTTCCTACAGAAGATAGCACCATGGGGTCTGGAGAAGCACTGAAGGACCTGTGACAACTCCGAACGATATCTAGCAGACACACCAAACACATGCAGGGAAGTTTTGCTCCAAGGGGCTCCTTTCTTTTTTGCAAAGGAGACTCTTGTAGACAAAGTATGGCTGAGAACTTGCTAAAAGAGTGGGTAGAAAGGGTGTGGAACAGCCCCACTCCCATACAGCAGCAAGACTACATATATTGCTCTGTATGCGAAAGACATGGACCTGCTGAGGAAGCCACAAAAATGATCAGAGGGGTGGAACACCTCTCCTGTGAAGAAAGGCTGAGAGAGCTGGGTTTGGTCAGCCTGGAGAAGAGAAGTCTCCGGGGAGACGTTATTGTGGCCTTTTAATACTTGAGGGGCCTGTAAGGAAGATGGGGACAGACTTTTTAGCAGGGTCCATAGTGATGGGACAAGGGAAAATGGTTTTAAACTAAAAGAGGGGAGATTTAGACTAGATGTAAGGAAGAAATTTCTTACACTGAGGGTA
>NW_010319064.1:0-1104 GCF_000700745.2 Antrostomus carolinensis | reverse complement strand
GGTTGCTTTTATCCCTCAACTCCGCAAGCTACAGAATTCCTCCTCACAGAAAGCAGTCCATGTTCCTCATTCCATCACCACATGAAGCATCAGTGTAACTCACCATGATTATCCGAAACACAGCTTAGAAGTCTGGATCTGCAAAAGAGAAGGGAGAGCATTAGGCTCTGGGGCAAACAGCACCCCTCTCACCAACCACCACAAACCCACCCCTTGGGCTGGAAACAAAAGCCCTTGCTTGGCTGTCCGCTTGCTGCAGCAGGATTGGTCACTATGATCATTCCCCACCACTCTTTCTTTACGTTCACCAAATATAAAGCAAAAGAGAAAATCACTGCATGACCCATCTCTTTCTAAGCAAGTTCACCTAGAAGGAGATCAGAGCTCTCCACTAAGATTCCTCAGACCAAATGCCAACAGAAAATACTAAAACAAGTCTTTCTCATTTGCTGCTAACATACTTTTTTGGTACCTGTACACAGCCTTTCCAACAGCTCAGCTTAAACCAAGTTAATTTTCCATCTAGAGCACAAAACCTTCAAAATCCACCCCGTTATAGCACCCTGCTTCCTGAGACACTGTGGACATAAAACAACGAGCTTTGGCTTCTGCATATGAACAGCGGTAAGGCTTGAAGCGGAAGGCACACAATACCCCATCGGAAGGTCTGCGGCTCCCTGAAGGCAGAATGGGTCACTCTGCAATCGTAGACATCACCCTTCTGGGGGGTGAAGGGCACGTACACCAGGCGCTGGAAATACCATTTGTCATTGAAGGACATGTCTGAGTACTTCACACCGCTCATGGGCTTCCCATTCTTCAGGAGAGTGATGTCAATCTTTGGAGGGTGGAAACCACTCACGAAGCAGTTGAGGACATTCTCCTCTCCGTTTGTGACATGTCTGCGGGAGTACACCTCCACCTTTGGTGCCTCTGGAGAGGGGGGAAAAGGGGTGGTGAGAACCAGGGTGGCAAGAAGCATCCACCCAGTCGGGCAAGGTAACCGGTACCAGGACCCTCAGAGCACCTGCTCCCCCGACCCGTACCAGGCCCCTCACTGATGACCCCACCCCGGATAACCGGTACCAGGCTCCTCACCCCACC
>NW_010319063.1:0-1408 GCF_000700745.2 Antrostomus carolinensis | reverse complement strand
GTGAGGGGACATGGAGGAGCTGAGGGGACAGCTCTGTGTCACAGGTCTGGCACCACAGGTGAATCATTTGGGCAATTTCTACAATTGTGGCGTGTACCAGAGGAACACGAGGTTTACAATAAATTCATTTACAAAGGTTCCAGCCCTCCCTCTGAAGTTCTGCCCAGCGCAGTGACAGCAGAGAGACTGCTGGTGACAGAACATCACCTCAACGACAGCCTCCTGTCCCCAGCGTGGTGGGGCTGGGTTGGCTGAAGGGTGGGTTTGCTGCTAGAAGCGGCTGAGGTAACACCAGCAGAAACGACAGTCATGGGTGTTCAGAAACCAAGTTTGGGTAAAAAGCCAAGTTTGGCCACTGTGATGTGCAGTTGCCATTTGCTTGATTTAGGTGCCAGGGTCACCGTTAATTCTCCACCTGCTGTGGAGGCAGAGGTGGCTCAGACTTTCGAAATGACAGAAAAATGTGAGGCCTTATGAAAAACTCATTACAAAGAATTGCCCAGATTGGAAAAGCCCTTTGAGCTCATCGAGTCCCATCACGAACCCAACACTGACCAGTCCCCTATGACTAACCCATGTCCCTCAGCACTGTGTCTACACGACTCTTCAATCCCTCCAGGGATGGGGACTCCACCACTGCCCTGGGCAACCCCTTCCAATGCCTCAGAACCCTTTCAGCAAAGAAATTCTTCCTCACATCCCATCTCAACTGCCCTGGGCACAACTGGAGCCCATTTCCTCTTGTCCTGTCCCTTGGTCCTTGGTTGAACAGACCCACCCCCACCTCTCTCCACCCTCCTCCAAGGGACTTGCACAGAGCCAGAAGGTCTCCCCTCAGCCTCCTTTTCTCCAGGCTCAACACCCCCAGTTCCCTCAGCCGCTACCAAAAATCATAGTGAGAAATTCAATAAAGTGGTTTTTTTAAAAAAAAATATAAGAATTGTGGATGTGCAAGTGGCTCAGCAGAGGCAGGACAGGGTGGGAACGTCCATTGGACAGTGAAATTTCAGCATCTGGGAAGAGTCATTGAGCTTGGGAGTGGTAGAAACTGGGAGAATTCAGTGAATCGGGGAAAATAAATCAGTGAATCCTTTGAGCATTGTCTTTCCCCAGTGATTTGTGTATTGATTTCAGCATTGGCTTTCGCCATTGATTTTTCTTAAGGCTTTAAAACTTGTTTTTTAATCTTAATTATTAAACACAATTTCTTTTCCTCGAGTAGGGGTCCCGCTGGCCGCCAGTAGGGGGCGGTACTGCGCGTTGTCGCCACGGCGGGCCAGTAGGGGGCGGTAGGGTCGGGGGGTGCCGGTGGGTCCGGAGCGGGCAGAGGTGTCGGTGTCGGTACCGGTACCGTGTCGGGCGGCAAAAGGAGCCCGCGTCTCTCTGTGTTGCCCAGGCTACGCTGCAG
>NW_010319062.1:0-827 GCF_000700745.2 Antrostomus carolinensis | reverse complement strand
CTGTGCTACCACCACCATCTCACCCAGTGCTGTCACCACCACCTCACCCAGTGCCAGCACAGGACAAACTGGGATGGAGAAACCCCTCCCTGTGAGGGCCAGCATTGTCCCCTGGGTGGGTTTTGTCCCTCTGGGTGGGTGGCACTCACGCTGCCGGGCCGGGGATTGATGTCGGGGCCACCATAGACCGTCCAGCGGGAGCTCTCCTTGTTCAGCTCTTTGTACTTGCCCTGGAAAACCTCCTCCAGAGCCTCCTGGCTGTAGGCACAGACGGCTGCGCTGCCCGTCCTGCCCGCCTGCCTGCAAGGACAGCGAGGTGGGCATGGGGAGGACACGGGTCCCTGGTGCACCCGCAGCACCCCTGGGTGCTGGGACTCACCACTGCGAGGTGAAGACAGCGTAGAAGTCGGCGCCGCCGCGGCGGCGAGGCAAGGCGAAGGCGTGATGGATGATGTTGAAGGGGAAGTGGCCAGGCTGCGAGCAGACCAGTTGGGCCTTCAGGAATGTTGTCCACTTCTTCTGCAGAACCTTCTCTCCTCCAACGTCGCTCTGCGGGAGCCAGGAGGGTGCTCAGCTCTGGGGTAACAGGAGCTGGGTACCCCCATTGTCCCCTGTCATTGTCCTCTGTCACTGTCCCTGCATCCTCCTTGCAGACACGGGCCACCCGCGGCACCAGAAGCCGCTCGAAGAAATCAAACTCATCGGCCGTCTCCTCGAAGAAGAAGTAGACCTTGTCATCTCCAGGGATGCTGAAGGAGGCCACGAAGGCGGCGTCGGCTGTGGGGCACAGCCAGGGCAGGGGGGTGAGGAGCTGGAGTTGGGGGTGG
>NW_010319061.1:923-1135 GCF_000700745.2 Antrostomus carolinensis | reverse complement strand
GAAAACAGGGCAGGGGGGTCCCGCTGGCGAGGGGCTGCCTGTGCCCCGCAGGGGGGACAGCGGCCGTTTGCTCACAGCCTGCCAGGCCAGGAGGGCAGCAAACCGGGGCCGGTGGCACCTGGCAAGACAAGAGGAAATGGGCTCCAGTTGTGGCCAGGGCAGTTGAGATGGGATGTGAGGAAGAATTTCTTTGCTGAAAGGGTTCTGAGGCA
>NW_010319061.1:391-894 GCF_000700745.2 Antrostomus carolinensis | reverse complement strand
CTGGAGGGATTGAAGAGTCGTGTAGACACAGTGCTGAGGGACATGGGTTAGTCATAGGGGACTGGTCAGTGTTGGGTTCATGGTTGGACTTGCCTGGCATCACCCTCCAGCTGTGGGGCCAGTGGGTAGATGGGGACCACATCTGGCATGGACCAACACTGTGGCCACTGCCAGCCCCTGGGGTCTCATCCCCAGCATCCCTGGGACCATCTGTCAGGAGCTGGGTCCGTTTGCCTTTGGTGCTTGACCTGCTGTGCCCAGAGCATCACGGAGCTGCTGACCCCTGCTCAGGCACAGCGGGGAGAGCAGGAAGCCTCCTGCCTCCTGGGCTCCACTGGCCAACCCCCTGCCCACTCTCAGGGGGCCCTTTTTTTTTGTCAGGGGGGCAAAGGCAGGGCAGGACCCACATAGACTTCCCTGGTGAGGAGGAGCATTGTGTGGCCATCACTGGCGATACTGGGTGCCCTGAGAGGACCAGGGGCTGACCACGGGATGGGGGCACC
>NW_010319061.1:0-269 GCF_000700745.2 Antrostomus carolinensis | reverse complement strand
AGTGCTGCCTGCAACGCTGCCCGTGCCCCTGCCCATGTCCCTCTGTCCCCTCCCATGGGGGGCAGACAGGGTGCCAGGGCCTGGGGACAGAGGGGTGAGGGGTGCAGAGCATCTCCATGGGGCTCCCTGCCCACCCTGGGCATCATCCCAGGCATGGACCCCATCCACATGGGGCACAGTGAGGTGTCAGGAGCAGCATGTCCCCAACTGGCATCTCCTCCAATAAACACCCCGGGGACCACACTGGTGTCACCAGCTCCAAGGTACCT
>NW_010319060.1:0-42355 GCF_000700745.2 Antrostomus carolinensis | reverse complement strand
CACACGGAATTGTTTTGTCTCCTGCATCCCAGCGGGATACCTGCTGCCTGCCTTTGCCACTGCAGGCTGATGGGAGGAAAAGAGGGACTCCCGCTCGCTGTGAGGCGAAGCTTGCTGCCCCTTTGTTGTTGTTGTTGTTTTTTCCCCTACAACACCCTTTTCTGCGTATTCTTTACTGCCCAGGGTCTGCTGTGCTGCCTCTTCTTGCTCCCATGTCCACGCAGGATGAGTGTATCTTAGTGAGCATCTGACAGGATCCTCTCCTATGAGGACAGGCTGAGAGAGTTGGGGCTGTTAAGCCTGGAGAAGCGAAGGCTCTGGGGAGATCTTATAGGGGCCTTCCAGATAGCGGCCTCCCAGTACCTGAAGGGGCCTATAAGCTGGGGAGGGACTTTTTACAAAGGCAGGTAGTGATGGAACAAGGGGAAATGGCTTTAAACTGGAAGAGGGGAGGTTGAGATGAGATATTAGGAAGAAGTTCTTCATCGTGAGGGTGGTCAGACACTGGCCCGGGTTGCCCAGAGAAGCTGTGGATGCTCCTTGAAGTGTTGAAGGCCAGGTTGAATGAGGCTTTGAGCAACCTGGTCTAGTGGAAGGTGTCCCTGCTGATGGCATGGGAATGGGAACTGGATGATCTTTAAGGTCCCTTCCAACCCAAACCATTCTATCTGTTGCAGTTTCTCTGCTCTCCTTCCATGTTTTCAGGGTTATTTTTCTATATACAAACATAAACACTGGCAGATGCTGGGAGGAGTAGTCTGGATAGTCTGCTTCTTGCTTCTTGCCTCCTTTCATACACACAGAGCAAAGGTACCACCTTCCAAAATTTGCTATATTTCTTTCCACACACAGGTGTGCTGAGGAATGCCTCCACGCTCAACCACCACAGCCTGTGAAATACACACACCCCACGAGGCTTCTTCCTCTCTATGAAAAGCTGCTAAATTTTGGTTTTTTTCCACCCAAATAGGCATGCAGGTATCTTCCACTGAAGCCTAAGGGATGGCTCCTCCAGCCCATCTCTTCTTGTGCTGATGAGGGAGGGTCTGTCTCCTGCTGCACACTCACACACACACACCAGGGTTATCCCACTGCCTGCCCACCAAAGGCCGGTGCATCCCGCGTTGTGTGTGTTTGCACACATCAGGAAAGCCACCAGCAGCGTTTCACTGGTATCCTTAGGGAGGCAGGCAGCTTTTTTTTTTCCTACACTCTTCCAGGGAGAAGGTTTTGTCCTTTGGTGACTCACATGTTCCCACAGACACCCAGCAGCAGCTGTTTGGGGCCTGTCCCCAGACCGGAGTACTTCCTTGCTACACGTGCCAGAGAGGTCACCCGTCCTTACCCATTTCTTACCTCTTCTTGGCTGTGCTTTATGGCTGCCTGGGACATCTTTCATGACTGAGACTTTCAACCCTTTTTTTTCATGTGCCTGTTGATACTCTCAGGTTAAACCTACCTTGTTTTTTCCTTTGACTTTTGAGTTTTTCTTTTCTAAACAGTTTGCCAGAGTGAAAAGAGGTAGTCTGTGTACTTCCTAAATATCTGCAGATCCGAAGTTGGAAAACACAGGTCTAAAATTAATTAAATTTGTCTTTTCTGGTCGTGTACATAATTTGTCCAGCCTAGGATCCATTCTGATGTTTCTAGGAGTCTCCTGCTTTCATAATTTTCCTCACTGGAGTTCCTTGCTTTGTCATACCCACGTGGGGATTTTCTCAGGGCTCCTTTTCCCCTTTTTTTTTTCATCCTTATTTTATTTATCCTTGGGCTGTCTAGTCCACTTAGCTTTTATTTAGGTGGAGGTCACCCAGTTCACCTCCTGAGTTGATCCCTGGCTTCTAGCTGCATGTTTTTGTAGGCTGGGTGACGTGTTGTGTATCGTGTGTGGGACACGCCTGTGACACTGCTCCGCAGACCCTGCCAGGTGACACTGAGTGGGAATGGGAACGGCTTTAGCATGGGCAGGTCACAAACCAGTGTCCTCGTGTCTTTGAGGGTATTTTGAGTGCAATGTGCTTTTCTTTTGCCATCGAGGTCTCTTACTGCAGCTTGACGTCTACGCGTAACGCAGATGGAAGGTGTGTGATGCACCTGGAGACCTTGCCTGGGTTTAAGTGCATCTGTTTAAGGAGATAGAGCTGAACAAGTGTTAACCTGCGAGCTCAGACACGGGCTCCACCAGTACAAATGCCTCTATTGATGTCAAACTGTTTATACCAGAAACCAGTTACAATGCTGTAAGTCTCTCTCCCTGGGGACTCTTTTCTATTTAAACAGCTGTTTTTAATTCGAAACTTTTAATTGGTGTGAACACTTGGAGCAGTCCCTTTCCAGGGGGAGGGAATTTCCAGCCCTGCTTTAGTCTCCCCAGGTGGATGTTGCACGGACGCTGAGTTGTCGGGAGGGAGGATCACACTTCCCACATGGAAAGGTTTCGTGCTGGTTTTGTTTACAGGGTGAGAGAATTCCTCTTCTTGTGACGGGTGAGATTTGGAGGAGGGGGGGGGAGTGTCCTTTATATGTTTCTTCTTGTCATACGTAAGAGTAGTAGTCAGGGAGTGAAACTGAATCCTTGCCATGTTTGTTGCAACAGGAGGTTAATCATAAACTCTGGCAGCTTTTAAAAGGGGTGGTTTCGTTCTGCGGTGTCTGTAGCAAACGTTGCGCTGTTAGGAGGGTCTGGTCAGCTGTTTGCTAAGAGGATCAAAAGCAAACACAGCTTCTCCCGTGTGTGTGTGAAGTTGAACAAGCGTCCAAATGTTATTTTTTGCTTGTGTCTCATGACTTGCTCGAAGGAGGCTATTTATTTTTACGTCCTTCTTGTGAATGGATGTTGTGAGGTGAACGATGTTCGTGTGACTCGGCGCTGATGAGGAGAAGGTTTCGAGTGCTTTGTGCTTGTATTGGTTCTTTTGCATCTGGCATTTCGTCTGGTAAACTGCTTTTTCAATGGGTTTTGAGAAAGTCTGGGTATATTTCTCTGAGAAAATCTGGCAATATGTGTAACTTCAGTCCTTTGAGGCGTCGTAATCCACTAGTTTAAACAAGAAGGAAGTCAAACTGTGACAAAGCGGTGATGCTCTTGCTGGCACGTGACGAGGAAGGAGACATCCCTTGACGTAGAAGAGATTGTCTGTTGACATTCTTCTATCTCACCCGATTATAAGTAGGTTATCCCTGCTCAGATTACGCAACCGTGCAGACAGCCAGACTTCAGGAATTCCAAATACTTCAACGTGTCAAGCGCTGACTTCTAAATTAAATGCTACGGCTGCAGAGCGCGTTCGCAGTCTGTCGCTTGAAATATGGCATCGATCTCCGAATCGCGTGCGGCTGGAAAGGGGCAGCGACTTAATTGCTCCTTTCTTTGAGGGGGGCAAAAAAAAGTGTTGTGTAAGATTGTGGGAACAAAACTGGGTGGGAGATGTGCCTCTTACCTGTAATGTCAGTAGGTGGCTAGCACTTAAGCAGGGGAAAAAAAATAAATACTGAAAAAAATCGATTAACATAAGAAGTTGAAACGCCTCAGTCTCGAGGCAGCAGCAGCAGCCACGGAGAAAGATGTTGTTTATAGCATATAGATCTAATTAAATAGTTGTGTACTTATTGCTAAGTAAATGGAGGAGTCCATTACTCTTTAACTTGCTTTGGAGATCAAATTGATTCTTCTAATGCTTTCACTGGATGAAAACAAATGTCTTAGTACAAGGTGCCTAAACGAAGTGGTGGTGGTGGTGGTGGTAGGAAACGAACTGCAAACCCGATCAAACACCATGGATGGGAGGAGAGGAATTGTAAACAGTCAGCATTTAATTTAATTCCATTTAATCAAGTGAAGGAAGGGACTTAAACTGTGTGTTATTTGTGGATTGCCTGTTTTTAATATATTCCAATTTAGAGCTGGGGAAATAATTATTTGACACAAACAGGTTTATCAGAGGAGGTGAATGACAGGATCGTAAGGACTACAAAAGGCTTGTGCTGAGCTCAGCGTGTGGTCTGTGACAGTGGCCAGAAGAAAATCATTTTGGGGGAAAGTGGAAGAGCAGCAGCCGTGGAGAGCGCAGTGATGGTTCCTCAGCACATAGAATCATAGAATGGTTTGGATTGGAAGGGACCTTAAAGCTCATCCAGTTCCCACCCCCCTGCCAGCAGCAGGGACACCTTCCACTAGACCAGGTTGCTCAAAGCCTCATCCAGCCTGGCCTTCAACATTTCCAGTGAGGGGGCATCTACAACTTCCTTGGGCAACCTACCAACATCTACCAGTGGTGAAGGGTTCGGAGGTGGCCCGAGCTGGAGGGTATGTGCTGACAATCGTGTTTGATAGAGCCTGTTGGACCTGTCTTCTCTGGATTTGCCTGGGCCTTTGGAACAGTTTATACCTTTAGCTTCTTCCGTGCAATGGATTCTACAATTTGTGCAAAAATAATTCCTTGGGGTTTTTTTGGTTATTTTTCTTTTAAGCCTGGTGAATGTTAATCTCATTAAGTGCATCCTAGTTTTTGTGCTATGAGAAAAAACAAAGAATCTTTTTTTTTCCACTCACCACCTCATTTGCAGTTTTACAGATCTCTGTGCTCTCAGTTTTCTCTCTTTGTTTTGTTGTTTTTTTTCCTTTTCCAAGCTGTATTGTCCCAGTCTATTTAGTACATCTGTTTGTGGAGGCTGCTCTATGTAATTTTTTTTTCCTTTAAGCTCTGCTATATTATTTTGAGGTGATTTGACCACAGCATTTATTTATTTGCTTTATTTATTTATAGGCTGAATACAGGCAGTTTTTTCAGAGCATTAGGAGATGCTTTCTAATAAAGGGACACTTGGTAGCTCATCTGTGCTAACATAAACATTTCCTGGGTGTAGTGCTATATATTCAAAAGCAGAAATGAACACAGTAATTGTAGTGAGAGCTATTTTAGTGGAAATATAGTTACAGATACTCAAGAAGATCTTAAGTTTATAAATCTAAGCTGCAGATGGTAGTTGATATGGCATTTTGTATTTGAATACTACCGAGTGTGCTTTACAGAAAAACTGCAATTATGGTGGGTACTTGCCAGAGTTTTAAGTCTTTAAGAAGGTGGAAGCATGAAGATGTCATGTCCTATGGAGACCCAAGGGCTCTAGAAATCACTAGTGGGTTTGGGATTAATTGGTGGGTTAAGGGGTAAATTGATCCCATATTTGGGACAGGTATTTCCATCGTGTTGAGCTCTGCAGCTTTGCCTGTTTCTGCAGTTTTCTTTCAGCATCTTGTTTTTTGTTTTTCAGTGGATCAATACCACTGTTAGGAAAGACCTGCTCTGAGCAAAGTTTCTGTGAAATGTTAGTCAAGATGCTAAAGATTTAAAATAAAAACTCCACCAAACTGTCTTTATCACCAGCCTGAACTCTGGAGATGGTTCTGCCAGTCCAAGTTTAACCATACAAGGGAAGTTAGAAAGCCTGTGTAGCTGCTGCTCACCTGATAAGGTGATTTGTGGATAAATACAAGGGTTTTTAGTTTTTTGGGGGCCAAGAAGAACTCCTTTTAGGCATTTATCTGCATAAATGAGTCATTAGGCAAATAAAGGGTACACACAGTGCTGAAAGGGTGATGACACAACCGCTTTTTCGCATCCCTGCCTTGCTTCAACTTGCTCAGGATTCTTTCTAGCTGCTTGCTTCCGTTGGAAAGGTGGCTGCTTGTTTATGTGTCTGTGACACCTTGACTAGCTGGCTGCTCTCCATGCTGTCTGGATTAGCTCTGCCTTTCTGCCTCCTCAGATTGTACACCATGTGTGACTTTGCCTTGAGGGGGCCTACAAGAAAGCTGGGGAAGGACTTTGCATAAGGGCAGTTAATGACAAAACAAGGGGAAATGGGTTTAAGCTGAAAGAGGGGAGGTTTAGATGAGATATTAGGAAGAAGTTCTTCACTGTGAGGGTGGTCAGACACTGGAACAGGTTGCCCAAGGAAGTTGTGGATGCCCCCTCCCTGGAAGTGTTGAAGGCCAGGCTGGATGAGGCTTTGAGCAACCTGGTCTAGTGGAAGGTGTCCCTGCTGCTGGCAGGGGGGTTGGGACTGGATGATCTTTAAGGTCCCTTCCAACCCAAACCATTCTATGATTCTATGATCTCTCCCCTTTGCTCTTTACTCTGGTTTGTTTTCTCTCCGTGGCATTTCTTGTCAGCTCAGGCTTCCCGTCCTGCGGGCGTTAATGGGGCTAAGGTGCTTCAGGAGGGTTTAAAATTTGCACTGGACTTGAGAAAAAAAACCTCATTTATTGTTGTTAATGTGGATTTCATTAAGGTGTAACACTTCCTTGCTGATCTGGAATAAAAGTGAGAGAAGGAAAACTGTCAATTTATTTTATTTTATTTTTTTGTAATAAACCTGAACACTTCAAACAACAAATCGATTGACAGGTAAGCTTTGTGCTGAACTAGAAGAAACTAGCACTTAGCCAAATTTGGCTGTCACCAAACCTAAGGATTATGATATGCAGTTACAGTCATTTGTTTCTGTCAAATGAGGAGACAGGTTTGTCATTTCCCAGTGACAAAAATTAAAATAAGGTAGGAGGCACAGCTTGGGGGTGGTAGAGGGGAGGAGGGATTCTTCAATTCGGCTGCTATTGGCAGCTCCTGGGGTGTAACACACCCAGTTAGGCCCTGGTTTTGTCTTGGAGGAAATGAAGAAATAAGTGTGAGGAAGCACAAATACTTTTTTTTTCCCCTTTTGACTCTTTCATAGATCTAACTTGTAGTGTTACCAAGAAAATCTTGAATATTTTGGTATGCAGATACAAAATCCATCCCATTTTTCTTGATATCTCCTCCATGTTGTATCACCAAAAAGAACTTGGAGATTTTTTTTTTGCTTGTTACCAATTTGGGAGGTTGGCTTGAGTAGGGTTTTTGATGTATATTTTTCATAAGTTTATAAACTTATAAGCTGGTTTGCTTGCAGAGCAGCTCAAAGTGAAGACTGAAAGGGTAGCCATGGTAAAACAAGAAAGAAAAATAGCTTTCTGGGATTAGTTTAAACTAGAAGGTTGCTGCCACATGACAAATAAAAGTACTTTGTGGATATTTTTTGTCAGTTTGCAGTACTTAGAAGAACTGAATGTTCAATTATTTCTTTTTTTGTTGTTCATTTGTAGTGCTGTTAAAGACTGAAGACTATAAACTCCAAGCCTTGCTTTTTATTACACAGAGTGGGTCATGTAATGACTTGTCTACGCTGAGAAATTTGGGAGAAATTTAACTGGAATTTTTACAGAGTGAAAGTGTAAATAAAGTGTTAAGATCCTGTCAAAATTATACATGAACATGGGAAGAGAGGTTGAATTTGAAGGTGTATCTCAGGGATGTAACTCATCAGTCCATTCAGTATAATCTGATTGTGTTCTGTGAGGTTTGCTGGTGTCAGGATACCAAGAGGGTTATGAATTCACTTGTTGCTTTTATTCTAGTAAAAAAACCCCAAAAAAACCAAACCAAAGGGAGATTTGCTCATATGTTGATGGCACAAACAACTCTAGCCTGTGTTTTTTTGGGGCAAACCACTGTTAGGTTAGCAGTCTAATAGTTTGGTCACGTGGTATTTCAGAGAACTGGTGGAAAATAGAAATTGCAGGGCGGTGAATCTGTTGTGAAATATCTCACTGCATTCCATCTAGTGAAGTTTGCACGTCAGTTTTTATGCTCAGAATAATTGTAACTATGAGAATAATTGTAAAAAAGAATAATATAACGAGACCTTTTTAGCAGTCACTGCTCACGTTGTTAAATGAGCCTCAGTTTCAAGTACTCTCAGAAAATTTGCTTTTATGTGTTAGATGGAGCACTGATGTGAGATTCCTACAAGAAGTTCAAAGTGCTGGGGGCTGGGGAAAGTGGCATTGATCTAGTTTGCTGGTTGGACCGTGTGAAAGCTCTGTTAGGCAAATAAAGTTTATACTTTGCACTTGCAGCTTCAAAAAAGGCAACGAGTTAAATTTGGGTCCTTTGAAGTAGTGAATGGTGGTAACGTTCTGTCCTTCTGCCAGAGCTGACTTCAAATGGTCACACCAAAACTTGAAAAACTCTGTTGTGGCTGGAGAAAACAAGACTTGTGGGGCAGGGGGAAGAGAAATACAGCTATGAAAACATCTTGGACCTCACTAGGAATAAAGAGTAGCCAGAATATTCTATCTGATTGCGTTCCTGAAGCTCTTTGCCTGTTCTGTGTGAAAATGCAGAGTGCAAAGTTACTGTTTTAAATTCCCCCCAGATAAATCTGATTTAAGAGTTCAGATGGTTCATCAGACACGGGATTTGCTGGAGCCAAGCGGCCTTCTGTTGTGTGGAAAGGTACAGTGTCTTTTAAGAAAACAACATTTCTCTTCTTTGTGTCCATAAATGGCTTCAAGAAACGTCTTGTCTTCTAGCTGTTGCGTAAAAACAGTCAGTGGCGTCAGATCAGCAGTTTACATACACTGCTGTGCTGCCCTGATTATTGTAATCTCTTCTTTTAATTAGATCCTGAGATTAAGAGCTGTCTGGCTGATCAGTGCACTTAATGTGTGCCCTATCAGTTCTCGCTGGTACATGTTTCTAGCTGAAACATCGTCTGGTGAAGTCGGATGGCACTGAAAAGATCTCAGCCTCCTTGACAGGCACGTTAAATTAAAGGGGGGGGATGAACAGAGAAGAAAAACACACCAAAAAAATCCCTCATGAGAACCTTTCAGGAGGTTAAAATAGATATTGACAAACATCTGCCCAAAAAATGAGCCATTAAAATAGCCTGGTTGTTCTGTGGGCCTTTCAGTTAGTTGTTCAATTTAATTAAACAGTGGGGAGGTCTTCCTCCAAAGACACTTTTAACTAATTAGCTCCTAGGTTACAGGTCAAGGCTGTTACTAGCTGCCTTGTATATACTGTGGAGGTTTTAATTTCATACTCTTGGATTCCCTGTGAATTGCTGTTCTGTTCTTCGGGCTCCAGTTCTCAGCCAGTTGTTTTTAAGCGTTGTGCTGACGATACATCTTAAGCTTTTCATCGTTGTTTTTTGAGCCACGCTCAGGGATCGTTGCTAAAACAAGTTCTAATGGCACTTGGGCAGGTAAATTCTTTAACCTGTTATTTCAAGTACACGAATTACTTCTTTTCAGCCAGCTCCTTAGCTGCAGTCTGTCTATTCATCTCCTTGTTTTCACTAATAACTCTCTGTGTTGTGTTGTTCAAACATTTTAATGAAGTTCTCATCATTTTCTGAAAAATGATTTATCAAGTCAGTTTTGAGGTACTTTAGCTTCAGTAAACGCAGGTGCTGTCCTGTTTTCTCTTTGTTTTCTTACTCTTCATTCTTCTTTTCTTCAGATTGTTTTCATTTAGCCAGATTTCTCTGGTTGTATACACTTATAATGATGTATCTTTGAGAGATGAAAAACATCTCTATATTTTTAAATAATCAGAGTTTCCACCCTAAATATTTGAGAGACAAAATTAACACAGTGGTAAAATGTTGCCAAAGCTTTCTGGCAGGTGTGTACCCCAAAATGAGACAGTCTTTGAACCAGTCCTGCCTCTTCTGATACACTAACACTTTATTTTTTCTAGAGAATTAAAATATCCCTTTGCCTGTTTGTAATCCCGGATGTGTCTAATGGAAACATTTTTTTTTTTTTTAGAGATTGACTTCTAATGAAAGGAGTGGTAACATGTTTTAAACACCTCCAACGTGATCTTTAATCTTGAAGTTTTATCTAGACTAGGAGTTGTAGCTATGCTTTAATCTTCTGGCTGTATTAATCTACCAAACTCGGTGCCAACATACAGAGCTCGATTGTCTGTCAGTGGTTCCCAAACCTTTTTGGTTACAAGCTGTTGTCAGCTCTCAGCTTCTCCCATCAGTCAGAAGGATCTGCTGTTGGACATGACCATTTACAGAACTTATTGTTGTTGCCCAGAAGCCACTGGGACCATTTAGCAGGTTAAATTTCCCTGTGTATGACTGGAATTCCAGCCCTGTGACACTTCCACAGTTAATAATTTCCCGATTTATCGGTGTATTGGTGATCTGCTTTGGAGCTGTGAGTTGGGTCAGCTGCAGAGTCTCTCATTTACCCAAGACATAAGTGGTGTGCAGATCCTGCAATAGGAATTAAAAAGGAAGGTTTACGGTAGGATTACATTGCCTTGCCAATTTGAGATCAGTCAGAAGAAAGCCTGGCAGGCTGCTTCCTGTAGGCCATATATACAGGACGATAACAGTGTCCTGGGCTGCACCCAGAGCAGCGTGTCCAGTAGGTCGAGGGAGGTAATTCTCCCCCTCTACTCCGCTCTTGTAAGGCCCCACCTGGAATACTGCGTCCAGTTCTGGAGCCCCCATCACAAGAGACCTGGAGCAGCTGGAACAAGTCCAGAGGAGGCCACCAGGATGATCCGAGGGCTGGAGCAGCTCTGCTGTGAGGACAGGCTGAGAGAGTTGGGGCTGTTCAGCCTGGAGAAGAGAAGGCTCCGGGGAGATCTTATAGCGGCCTCCCAGTACCTGAAGGGGCTACAAGAAAGCTGGGGAAGGACTTTTCATAAGGGCAGTTAATGACAAAACAAGGGGAAATGGGTTTAAACTGAAAGAGGGGAGGTTTAGATGAGATATTAGGAAGAAGTTCTTCACTGTGAGGGTGGTCAGACACTGGAACAGGTTGCCCAAGGAAGTTGTGGATGCCCCCTCCCTGGAAGTGTTGAAGGCCAGGTTGGATGAGGCTTTGAGCAACCTGGTCTAGTGGAAGGTGTCCCTGCTGCTGGCAGGGGGGTTGGAACTGGATGATCTTTAAGGTCCCTTCCAACCCAAACCATTCTATGATTCTGTGATAAGGGACAAGCATAAATCTAGAAGCGTCACTTTCACGAGGAAATGACAAATCAGAGCTGCACTCGAGTCTGCTGCAAGTATGTGGCTGCTGGTGAAGTTTATAAATGTGACCTTGGCATCTGTAATCTGTTACTGTCAGGCAGATGACTTCTTAATTCTGCCAGATGCAGGGGCTGGAAGAGCTCCTTTCTGAGTTCCAGGACATAAGCTTGGAGGCTATCAAAACAAATTCAATCTGCAAAGGACACGTTTGGAAGAAGATGTGTCAGCCCAAATGGGTAAGTTCCTTGTCTTGTTCTGTTCCATCACTGGGAAGTCTTTGGAGGTTTGTGGAGGCACCGTTATCCCCAGATCCAGCTTGGTTTGGGTGCACACATGTCCATCCTCTCTCCACTAACGTAGGCTTCTCTTTAAGCTGTAATTCTTCCTCCTGTCAGCCCGCACCCGGGCTCTCTTTATCTGATATAATCTCCTGCCGTGCTGTCAGAACACGACTGCTGGATTTTTACATCCGACTTCTTAATTTCCATGCAAATGACTAATCAGGAAAACAAAACAAAAATCCCTAAGACGCGTTGTGCTTTTACATGATGTGTAGAAACAGCGATTCTGGAAAAAATAGTGCTGGTTTAACTAATAGTTTACAGCTTTTTATTTGTTATGACCTCATGGTATGAGAACAGCAGCTCTGTGGTATGTTTTATCTTGGTTTTACTATAAATAAAAGTAGTAGATGTGTTCCCCTCTTTTTCATGACAGCAGATATTGTTTTTTTCATGTGCCCAGCAAACATTCTGCTTTTCTATGCTAGGCTGGTCTTGCAGCGTGAGGAAGACTTTGCTCTTCTCACTCTGGAATCTGTAGAACTCTTTCCTTGGAGCTTTATAGCTTAGCACCAGTACAGCGGAGACATTTGGAGTTAAGCAAACATTTCTGATTTATTCTTGGACTTTATTGCTTTAACAGCAGGTATTGTGCTGTTTATGTTTAATATCCATGGTTTTAAAAAAAATCTGCAAAACTGAGGAGGAAATAGCTAAACATGCTAAAGTGCTGCCCATCTTTTGGCAAGGAAAGTCAAAATCAGGTAACAGGAATGTGCAGAAGTGGGTTGCAAGAGTGGTCGGTGCCTTTCCCTGTCCAACCTCGCAGCAGAGATTTGATAATCTTGCTGGCACCGGGGTCTCTAACAAGACACTTTGGCTTCTCTCACAGGCCCCTTCAGTTCTGTTCAGATCAGCTCTGAGTCAAGATCAGCCTCGCTAAGTGGATGTGTTTCTCGCCCTGCGTGCCAGGAGGGCTGTGGCAGTTGAGGGACGGGCTGCTGGAGTTTTGAAAGAGTGTTGGCCAGGAGCACGCTCTGGTCAGTCAAAACTTCACCCCCTTCGAGGTGATGAATGAGGATGATGACAAAAAGAATTTGGTGAGCCGGTCACGGGCTCATCATGACAAAAGCTGAGGAGAGAAATGAGAGTTTTTGTAACTGTTTTTAGGAATTTGCACAGAAATGGGAGCTCTTTCATTGACCTCATACCTGGTGCATATCAATTTTCCTTGCCACTGAGTAAACCACATGTTCCAGCATGTGGAGAGCTCGAGTTTGGTGTGTTCAGCAGCAGTGTTGGTTTCTGACCAAAGCTCACACCTTGATGCTCATCACAGTTAAAACTGAAAGCCAGAATAGATGATTATTATTTATTTAATTTTTTTTACTCTCTCTTTTATGGGAATATAGTTCAAGAAGTTAATTAACTTTTTAAAAAAAACCCAGCAGTGATGAAGGCACAGTTGCCAAAAACAGTATCTGGGTTTTGAGTGATAAATTGCAGGAGTGGTAAGTGGCTGGGAGCCACGGATCTCCAAGAGGAGGGGTATCAGCTCCCTCTAAATTCAACACTCAGCTGAAGCTCCAGTCATGCAGACCGCTCTGAGATAGCCTGTACTCTGCTGTCAGGGGAAAAGGAGTCTGTTGTTCCTGCAAAGACAGCACCCCGAACTTTCCCTTAACGTGTATATGTAAATGTTTCCTGATTTATCCTTTCAGAAGTATTCTGTTGCAGCTGACCTACCACCTCCAGTTACAATAAAACCCTTTTGTAGAATACATGGCTCTTTTTGACACCCCGCTACTTGTCTCGATGCTTTCACCAGCTCTGAGAATTAAAATCTACCTACCAGATCTGCGTCATGCAAATCCACTTTTCCATCATCCGAGTTGTTCTTTTCCTCTCCACATTAAAGATTAACATTTTCAATAGCAATGAGAATGTGAGTCAGTGCTGTAACTGTCACCTAGGACCTTGCTGTGCCCTCGCACATCTTCTTTCTTCTCAAGGCATGTTACAGTTAAAGCTTTTCCTTTCTATTATTATAGGGTTTAATTTAGAATCATAGAATCATAGAATGGTTTGGATTGGAAGGGACCTTAAAGCTCATCCAGTTCCAACCCCCCTGCCATCAGCAGGGACACCTTCCACTAGACCAGGTTGCTCAAAGCCTCATCCAACCTGGCCTTCAACACTTCCAGGGGAGGGGGCATCCACAACTTCCTTGGGCGGATGTGAAACGGGTATTTCATGGACACTCTGGGCTTTCCTTGTTCCTCAGTAATTATTTTGGAAGAGGAGCTGTTGGATGCTATTTCTCCTTGTTCTTTGCAGATAAATACTATTCCTGCTCTGTTGGAGAATTTACAATAAAGAAATAACGTGTGCTTTTGCACTTGCCTGTGTTTTCTATCCTGCAGAGGTTCACCTTGGTTGGTACCAAGCAAGTAAAGTTATCGTGGACACTGGCACAGCTCAGGATTTCCAGATTTGCAAATCTTTTCAGCAATTTGGGGTTTTTTTTGTGAAGAGTTGCAGCTTTGGTGCTTCGACTTTGTAAACTTGAGCTCTTACAGCCCTCATGAGGAACTCAGCTAGATCCTTACAAATTCAGTTAAGATTGAGGGGGAGAGCTTATTGCCACAGTGCAGTTTTCCACGAGTGTTACACAGACCTGGATCAGTTAGCATGATTTGTGTGCACTACAACATTTATACATTTATTTGAAACCATAACTGTTTCCTGATTGTGTTTTTATTCTGCCTTTATGAAGCTGAACTCTAGTTCTGAAATACCACCTGCAGCAGCTGCTGGGGGTCTGTCACTGAAATTAAGGAAGATCTTTTAGAAAGTCTCTTTGCCAGGAATTTTTCAGCAGAAAAGGTGGCTGCTTGTGAAGCAATTCCACTGTAGCATCCTTGGGAAGTGCTCTGGCAAAAAAAATGAGAAAATAAAAATAATTGTTGTGAGTGTAGGTACAAGTACAAAGAAGGTAACGTGGTTTTTTGCGAGCGACGCTGATGGCAGATGGAGTCAGTGGCCTCAAAAGCTTTGGCACATGAACTTGTCAGAAGTGCTGTGCCAAAACTCCAATTTTTACAAAATAAATGGCCTTCTCTTATAAAATGCAGTACTTCTGGACTACATAGGTAAAGCACAACCCACTCTTGTATGTGCTTTTTGCTGTGAAAGGGAATATGGCTGCTAACAATAAATAGATGGATTGTGATATTTCAAGTCTTCAGCTTTCTAGGTGAACTTGTTTTGCCATTAAAGCTCCCAGGTGGGATTCTCTGGAGTTAACTTATCGCTGTCAGTGACTCTTTACTGGGCAGACAGGTCTTCCTGCAGGACTGTCCCAAGAACAAAAACCCCTTCACAAACTCCTTAAAACAGAAAACACCTGAAAATTGTCCTTTTCTGTGAAGCTGGGAGAAAAGGGACACAGGAGCAATTTCAGTGTCTGGGGAGAGTTCAGTGGGAGGGGTTTGGAGAATAAAAATCTGGTTCTTGAACCGAGACCAGGGGGAACCAGGTCAGCCCCAGAACCCTGACAGCAGGGACCAGGTCAGCCCCAGAACCCTGACAGGAGGGACCAGGTCAGCCCCAGAACCCTGACAGCAGGGACCAGGTCAGCCCCAGAACCCTGACAGGAGGGACCAGGTCAGCCCCAGAACCCTGACAGCAGGGACCAGGTCAGCCCTGAACCCTCTGGTGTTTTTTGCAGGCTGTGGTGTCACCTCAGCCTCTGTTTATAGACTTGCAGCTCCGCATCTGTTTCAGCTTTTAACATAACGGTGTTTACGAAGCGGGGAACTTCACACTAACTCCTTTGTGCACTTAGAGTTTGAAGTGTCCTGTCCTAGAGGAAATTGAAGTTCTGAAACACTGCATACTTCTCTGGATGGTTCATTTCCCTGGTCCACTCACCCACTGCAGCTAAAGGTTACAGGTTTGCATTCCACAGATTCCTGGACACCAAAGTGAACGCTGCACGTCATTTTGAGCACAGAAACCTTGTGTTTGCCTTTTCTCTTTTTCATAAATACCTTCTCTTTTTCATAAATACCCTCAGATTTGGCAGAGTTCAAACTAGGTTTACCAACCTGACTTAAAATATGGTTTTAAATAAAGTTTAGAAAGTGCAGCTGATTTGTTTGAAGCGAGGACAGTTTGGCAGCTCAGCCAGCAGTGTTTTCAAGTGAAGCAAGGCAAGATTTGTAGTGGGAGATAGTACCTTTTATTAGGCCAGCTGGTGTTGGGGGAAACAGATGTGTGTTTAGATACATAAGTGTTTCAAGTCTGAAATAGAAATAGCAAACTTGAAGTTAAGTAAACACTAAGAGCAGTTGTTCTAATTCAATTATAAACTTAATTATAGGAACCAGTTAGGCAGTTTGAGCGAGCAAGGGATGCTGGTACATATGTAACATGGCAAGAAACTGACTGAGATAAGGTGGTCCAGGTCACATTTATCCCCACAGCAGATTTCTCTGTGCCTGGGATGGTGCTGTAAGCAGTGTCAAATAAGTGGTCTGAGTTAAAAATAAACTTAAAACTAAATTTCAATCAGTGATTTACATCACGGTCTTGCAGTTGAACGAGTACACCTGAGGGAGCGGTGAGCACGAGTGGGAATTGCCTCGGCTTTTTGGGCACTAAAGCCAACATGGCATTTGTGTATCTGCAGTCTGTTGGTTTCAGTATTCAGAGAAGTTAAATGTTTTCATAATATTCTATATTCAAGTTGTCACGGGTCGGGATACAGAGGTTAAAGGTGGGATGGTAGTTTTGTGGTGCTAAAAATGATTCACTTCTGTTGTAAAATGACATAGCCAAGTGAGAAACTGGATGTGGACAGCTCTGTGAGTTCACTGACTCTTCCAAGGAAAAAACAAGATTATTATAGGTACCAGGTTTCAAACCCATTGATTATTTGAGCCATAAGGTCAGGCAGGAGGTGAATCAGAAGCTCATTTTTGGCTACATGGGAGTAAGCAGGTCACATAAGCAAGATTTTTCAATCCTGCTACAGTTTCTTTTCCATTTACACAACATAGTGTACACTTTCATGTTTACTATTTCTAAGTGGAGAATCTTGATATGTGTTTAATCATTATCCCAAAAACACTGTATGTGAATTGGCAACTGTTGGTACAACTTGTTTTTCAGTAGCCTTGAAACCTTAAGAAGGAGCTAAGTTACTACTTAAAGGTCAGGTCTACCTTAGTGGCTGTAGGATTAAAAGAAAATAACTCAAATTTCCAAATGAATTGTACAGAGCCTTTGGTACAGTAGCACTTACCTTCAGACTGCTATCAGCTAACAGTGGAGAACATTCTCCTCGCCCTGGAAGTGTTGAAGTCCTCGCTTCTGAATTCTCCCCGTGTCCAGGGATCCGCGCTTTGGCGAGGTGCTGAATCCCCACACGCTGGAAAAAAACATTCTCTTGAACTGTAAGTGTCTGCAGCAAAGTGAAACACACCTTTGTTGTGGGCTGAAGTGTCCCCCTGAGAATATTTCTTAAACTTTGAAAAGGATTTTTTAAATTTCACCAGGTTTCTCTTGAACTTTGCAATACTCTGTTGTATTGTGGGCTGGGGTGTAAGTGCGTGCGTGGGGATTGCGGGGAGGAGGAGCCACACTGCCAGCAGCTGGGATGGAAAAGCCAGCCACTTTTTCTTCTATACCAACCCCAGTATAGAGAATATAAATATAAAAAGCTTAGAGAATCACTGATGGTTTGTGGCTTGAAGATGAACGAGAACTTTTCCAGCTCCAACCCACTTATCACTTAGTTTACGTGTGCACCTTCCCCCCGCTCCAAGCGCTCCCAAGGTACCGTGGATGTTTAGTTCTCGTTTATGGATGTTTAATCACTCCTGAACTCCTTACCTTTAATCACCCCATACCTTAGGGTCTAACAGCTTCTGTTACAGACTGTCTAATAATCAAGATGTGACAGAAATGTCATTTTGAAACGGTGATGATCCAAAGAGGTGAAGTTATAACGTTGCAGCCCTTGACTCTTGTCACTGTGACTTAGTGCAGCTATAAAAGGTGCCCTATGCTACTAAAAGATGAACAAAGAGAATCGAACCGTTTTATAACCTGGCTGAGCTTTAGCATCTCATCTTTTCACATGGAAACTATTTTCATATTGTTTCAATTACCTTCTGAAAATATTTGATGTTTTTTACTACTTCATTAACTGTAAAGAACTGATATGTTCCCCTTCCTCAGGCCACCCCTTTTGATTTTGCTGAAAATAACCTGCAACCTTTGTCCACACTGAAGCCTGTGTAGGAGCCACTTGTTTGAATGGTGGTGTCAGTGCAAAGAGGGGGGAAGGTAATTTGACAGAAGTGACTTTACAGAGCAATATCCTCACATTCATGGCAGGCACGCTGCTCCTGTAATAAATTTAAATCAATTTATTGCACATCACTGACTTCCGCTATTTTATTTTAAATTCTGTAACCAGATCAAGGTCAAGGAAGTAAAAGATGAAAGGAGAAGGGGGAAAGGAAGCCAGAAAGAGGGGAGAGGCGGGTGGGAAGGGGGAAGCAGGACAAGGAGTGGTTCAGAACAGGGCAGCAGTATGGAGCTCTCACACTTAGAGACTGGAGGGACGAGCGTTCAGATGAACAGAGAAAGAAAATGAGTATTTTGGGTGTAGAAGAATCAGGAGTGTTACTTGCTTAGATTTTTCTCCTTGTTTTTAATGATCTATTGGTACTAATTCTAAATACCAGATCAACTGTTGATAGTCCTTGCAGATGGATTGTTCTGGAGTTGTGATGTGCCAAGGAACTGGTGCAGCGACTGGGAATTCAGAAGGAAGGGGGATCTCAAGGCATATTTTAGAATATGGGCATATTTTAGAAGGGATCTCAAGGCATATTTTAGAATATGCCGTTACAAGATTTTACTGGAGCGTTTTGGTCCAAGATCAATTAAATTCTCTTTTCCTTTGATTCGTGCTGGAGAACAAATAGTCTGGATCTTCAGATGCCTTTTGAGGTCAATACGTTTCCTTCCACTGAAGGGAGTGTTTTGCTTGTGCTTAACATCTTCCTCTGCAGTAGTGTGAAATTTCATTTGAGATCCAAACGGCCCTTATAGTTTCCCTCAGACTTTATATATATTGTTAAGTGTTGGTTAATCTGGTCTCTCAAATATATCTATTTTTTTTCCTCTGTCTGAAAGTGTTAGCAGTATCAAAAATGAACTCGTAGGAACAAGAAGCAGCCAAGTGTAAATGTCTGTAGCACGAGGTAGGCTCTGACAGCTGCCATTTCAATATGTGCTGAGACCTGTGAGATTCCTGGTGAATTGTTCCAAACTTGCAGTGCTCTTTGTATCTGTGAAGCTCCACGTGAGCCATTTGCAAGCGTTGGTATGGGTTTTTTTACATAAGTGTAAAGGAGCGGAGAAGGATGATGTGAAGAAGCTGGCTGGCTCCAGGAAATCATCAGATCCAATTATGTTGTTGATGTTTAACCACCGAGATGATATTTCTATATCATGTTAATTGTGTGAGTCACATTGGGCTGTCATGGAAGATTGGATGGGGGAAACTTAAGAAGGTGAAACATGGTGGCTTATCGTAGAGTCATAGAATGGTTTGGGTTGGAAGGGACCTTAAAGCTCATCCAGTCCCAACCCCCCTGCCAGCAGCAGGGACACCTTCCACTAGACCAGGTTGCTCAAAGCCTCATCCAGCCTGGCCACAAACACTTCCAGGGAGGAGCAGCCACAGCTTCTCTGGGCAACCTGTTCCAGTGTCTGACCACCCTCACAGTGAAGAACTTCTTCCTAATATCTAATCTAACCCTCCCCTCTTTCAGCTTCAACCCATTTCCCCTTGTTTTGTCATTAACTGCCCTTATGAAAAGTCCTTCCCCAGCTTTCTTGTAGCCCCTTCAGGTACTGGGAGGCCGCTGTAAGATCTCCCTGGAGCCTTCTCTTCTCCAGGCTGAACAGCCCCAACTCTCTCAGCCTGTCCTCACAGCAGAGCTGCTCCAGCCCTCGGATCATCCTGGTGGCCTCCTCTGGACTAGTTCTAGTTGCTCCAGGTCTCTCTTGTGATGGGGGCTCCAGAACTGGACGCAGTATTCCAGGTGGGGTCTCAGGAGAGCGGAGTAGAGGGGGAGAATCACCTCCCTCCACCTGCTGCCCACGCTGCTCTGGGTGCAGCCCAGGATATGGTTGGCCTCTGTGCTGCCAGCGCACATTGTCTGCTCGTGTTCAGCTTCTCAACATGGTGGCTTATATTTTCTTTATGGTGAAATGATTCAGAAATAATTGGAGAAAACGCAGGAACTGATTTTCCTTCTTCAGAAATACTCTGGTGTCTGAGTAGAGACATCTTTGGTGGCTGCAGAAGTTCCACTGCAGGGGCAGAGAGGATGTCTGGGCATGTGGCACTTAGCTTGGCGCAGTGTCTTTCCCCCGTGTAGTGCAGAGGAGTGAATCGTGGATCGGTGAAATGTGGATCAGCTTCATCCTCCTCAAATCAGGGACATTTAGTTTTCTGACACTGCTGCAGCCTTCAGAACGTGCAGACAGTGTGGGGCTCACAGTCCCTTCTGCTCCTCGTGCAGAAAACTTGTGTTTGCTCCCACACGTAGGAGAGAACTGGTCCCCAAGAGAGCAGTTCTGTATTTTTCAGAAGAAAGAAGTTGCCCTCCTTGTATTATTTATCACGTATATAAAATCAATTTGCGTGTATTTGATTTAAACTCCCCTTTGAGGTTTATAATCTGTTGTGTTTTTGAAAGAATTTTCAATACCTTCTCATCCTGGTCCAAAACCAGTTATTAAAAGCAGCTTTAGGCAGTCGGTACCTGCACTGCAGCAGGAAAGCAGAGCTATTGGCAACTCTTATTTTATGTTTACTAGGCTTGAACTCTGTCCTCTGAAAATTCATGCTGTAATTTCTCTAAAGCTTTTCTGGTATTAAATACTTTACCTGGGAGATTTGCTTGCTCCTCTGCACTTGTAAGTGGACCCAAGCTAATTGTCTTTTCCACTTAAAAGAAGCATCCCAACTAAGTCTTGTCAGGTTTAAGAACCGTGAGCAATAGTTTCCTGAGCCCAGAAAATAAAAATACAGGTTTCTTTCACAGATGATAGTTTCAAAAATGCTTTCTTTTTAGTGTTACAGGCATTTGTTTTGCTCTAAACTGTGTTAGGAATTTGTTCAGAGTGGGCAGTGGCAGAAATGTGGAAGATGATGTTAGTGATGGATGATAAATAATGTGGTCTGCGTTCTGACGAGTAGGTAATTGCATTTCTGTATAGAATCACAGAATGGTTTGGGTTGGAAGGGACCTTAAAGCTCATCCAGTTCCAACCCCCCTGCCAGCAGCAGGGACACCTTCCACTAGACCAGGTTGCTCAAAGCCTCATCCAGCCTGGACTTCAACACTTCCAGGGAGGGGGCATCTACAACTTCCTTGGGCAACCTGTTCCAGTGTCTGACCACCCTCACAGTGAAGAACTTCCTCCTAATATCTCATCTCAACCTCCCCTCTTTCAGCTTAAACCCATTTCCCCTTGTTTTGTCATTAACTGCCCTCATGAAAAGTCCCTCCCCACCTTCCTGGAGCCCCTTCAGGTACTGGGAGGCCGCTGTAAGATCTGCCCAGAGCCTTCTCTTCTCCAGGCTGAACAGCCCCAACTCTCTCAGCCTGTCCTTATAGGAGAGCTGCTCCAACCCTAACTACTCTAACTGTAGAGTTAGTCCATTGCACAGTCTGGACTCCAGAGGATCCTGCTGATCGTACAGAGTCTTATAATCATGAGGCCACTTCACTTTTGCTTTCAGAGTTGCAAGTGACAATTTTCCTCTTTGTTTTAGGACACCCGTGATCTCTCGTATGTGGAAAGAACGCTAGCAGAAAGGTGAAAAAAAATGGGTGTAAAAACCTTCACTCATAATTCCCCTGCTCACAGTCAGGAGATGCTGGGGAAGCTGAACATGCTCCGCAACGATGGACATTTTTGTGATATCACCATCCGCGTCCAGGACAAAATCTTCAGGGCGCACAAGGTGGTTTTGGCAGCTTGCAGCGACTTCTTCCGCTCCAAACTCGTCGGTCAAGCAGAAGATGAGAGCAAGAGCGTGTTAGACCTGCACCATGTGACAGTGACTGGTTTTATTCCTCTTCTGGAATACGCTTACACAGCAACGCTGTCCATTAATACAGAAAACATCATTGACGTGTTGGCCGCAGCCAGCTACATGCAGATGTTCAGCGTCGCTAGCACGTGCTCAGAATTCATGAAGTCCAGCATTTTATGGAATACACCCAACAGCCAACAAGAGAAGGTGTTGGATGCAGGGCAGGAGAACAATGCAAACTGCAATTTTACTTCTCGGGACGGCAGCCTTTCTCCGGTTTCTTCGGAGTGCAGCGTGGTGGAAAGAACCATCCCCGTCTGCCGAGAGTCGCGAAGGAAACGCAAGAGCTACATCGTTATGTCTCCTGAGAGCCCCCTGAAGTGTAACACACAAACAAGTTCCCCCCAAGTGCTGAATCCTTCGACTTCTTACCCAGAGTCCAGAAATCAACCCGTGGACTCATCTTTAGCTTTTCCTTGGACTTTTCCTTTTGGAATCGATCGAAGACTTCAGTCTGAGAAGGTCAAGCAGGCAGAGAACTCTAGGACTTTGGAAATGCCTGGGCCCTCCGAGTCCAACAGAAGAATTGCAGATTATGTGACTTGTGAGAGCACAAAAGCCAATTCTCCCCTTGTGATTGAAGAAGACGTGCGTGTCAAAGTGGAGAGGTTAAGCGACGAGGAGGTTCATGAGGAGGTATCGCAGCCCGTTAGCGCGTCCCAGAGCTCTCTGAGCGATCAACAGACGGTCCCGGGAAGCGAGCAAGTGCAGGAAGATCTCCTGATCAGCCCACAGTCTTCCTCTATAGGTATGACCATCTCTGGGGTTAGATACGTGCACAAACAGGCATGTGTGCCCTTGTGATTTTCTTGGAGGGAATCTGCTTCGTGTATTTTCATGCTTTACTTTTGTGAAACTGCATTTTGTTTCCTCTTTTATGAATTGTTACATAAAAACCTTGTTGGGGAGACGGGACCTGGAGCTCTTTAGATAACTTTGCAGAAGGCAGCTAAGCAAGGTAAGTCTGTTGGTAGACCTCCTTATTCGGGAGAGATTGGTAACCCATTTTTACCTCTGGTTGCTCGACTGGGGAAAAGAATTCTGTTTTCACTCAGGTCAAAAGGCATGATCCTAGCTGAGCTGCAACACCAAATTTGAAGGACTTGTGTCTGTAGAATGATACTTTGCATCACATGTAAAGATCTTGTATAATCGTGACAGAGAGCCTTTGTAAGAAGATTTGCAAAATAAGTGGTGGAACGCTGTCATCTTAATGCCCCAGACAAAAACAAAACCACACAGTCATAATATTGAGAATCTTTCCATTTCTGTGGGATTTGGTTCTCAAGTTCCTTCTTCAAATACTGCCAATTGCTGAGAGAAATCTTTTTTTTCCATGAAAGACAATTTGAAGCCAGTTTTGGGTTCTTCTAGCAGACTTGTTTATTAACAGATAATACTTAAAAGGTTAATGTAGCAATCTATTTTATCCTCTTTGGACAGAACTCATTGAATGGCTGTTAGTAAATCAAAAGACAGAGGTTTTGCAATATTTCTAGTTTAATTACCTGATTTTTTGCCCAAGTCAGCTATTTTGCTGTCAGTTAAGTGGCTTGACCTGTGCTTGGTAGAGTTGGTTTACTGAAAGATTTTTAATAAAGCCTTGTTTTGCTTGTAGACCATAAGAATGGCAAATATACTGGTCTGCTTCATTCAAATAACATATACATGAAAGGCTGCTTCAGCTAATTAAATAAATAAACTACAACAAAGTAAATAAATGTAGTCTGGTAGCCTGCATTATTTGTTTTGTTTGCTCAGCGTAACACTGTGCTTTCTCTGAAGAGAATAAGTGTTAGGGCAGTCTGACCATTCCAGGATTGCAATATATAATCAGTGTTGTTAAACTATTCAGGTAATATTCAAAAGAAATGAAAATATTTTCCATTTCTCCCATCCTTCAAGACTTTATGTTGTTGTTTTTGTTCGTGGGTTTGTGGAGCTCATGTGTTGTTGATATTTTATGTTGGTAATGCTTTTTCCAAAGGAAAATGTTTTATTTATTGGAGACGAGGCTGTTTACCTTCTCTGAGAAGCAGACTTAATATCAGTTTAAATATAAATCTTTAAATGTAGCTTGCCAAAATAGTGCATGGATTCAAAACTAAAAGAAACAATTTATTTGCTGGGTAGTCTCCAGGAAAAGTGGTTCTTGTTCAAGAACAGGTTTAGTTTGAGTCATTTTTTAACTCATTATAGTAGGAACTTTGGAAAGGCCTTGCCATGACCACGTGATAAGAAATGCAAACTATTTAATCAATGTAATTGTAATGGTGCAGACAAAATAGAACAAGTGGAAGTAATGGTTAGGGAAAGTCAAAACTAGCTCATCAGGTGAAAGAAGGGGCTTTTACCAACTATAAACATCATACCCAAGCAGCTTAAAACAACAAACTGGGTGTAAACTCTAGACCCCAGGTGAGTAGCGTATGGATCTATGGAAGTTCTCAGAGGACATCTCTTGGAGTTAGAAATACCAGGAAAATTCCATACTCAGAACTGGGACATGAGAAAGTGAGACTGGGACTGAATCGTAGAGAGTTGCTATAAAATCTCTTTTTCTGAGAGCATCTTAGTGTTAAACACAAAAATACTTTGAAATATACTCCAGTAGCCAGGCACCTTACTGAATTCTGTTCTTCTTTAGCCAGCTTTTTAGCCTGAAATTATTTCTGTTGCCAAGCAGCTTTGCACATCCATCTTCCAAAGCTATCTGTTTTGAAGCCACCTGATGTTTTTGGGACAGTTTTGGGACAGTTTCCTATTCTAGGTTTTGTACCACTGAGGTCATCTACTTGACCATTTGTACACCATGGGACAAAGGATCTTAAAGCTTTAGTGATTATAATGTTTAAACTTAAATTGTCATTTATTGAGGATTATTATTATTACAGTGTGTTCTTCCTTAAAATGGCTGCAGAGAGAGAAAAAAACATACGCTAGCCCCAAACCTTGAAAGTGCAAATCTGTTCTTTGTCCTTCAATATGTTTGAATTAATATTTAGTGATCTTTGCATAACATTATGAACTATCCTCATAATACTTTTTTATTCACGTTTTGCTACAAAGAGAACCAGTGCTCTTACTTCCTAGCACAAATTCACGTGTACCTAATATATGATAAGGCACACTTTGTAGCTAGAAAGCACTTTTTACCTCCCAAAGATGTATTTCCTCATGCAGTAATAGAAGAACAGTAAATGGAGGCAGCAAGATACACTCAAGTACAGCTTTCTCTTCCCTGAACATATTTTCCTCCTATAATTGCATATATTTATCTTAGTGTTTTATAGTACATTTCTAAAAGCGTTCCTGCCTCTCTGATATTGCAGAAAGCTCTTATTCACTCTTTGGGCAATTTAAAGAATTGTTCATTTGCCATTTATTATATTTGGAAGCACTTTATAATACAGAACGAGACGTGAGGCAGGGCCGTGATAAATAAGTCATTATGGTTACAACAATAGCTATGTCTGAGAAGATATTTTCATAACTCATTAACACTGTTTCCATTTGAGAGCTGAAGGCATAAAATTAAACCTAAGAGCAATTTGGCTTATTTTTCAGTTACGTATTTAATGTGAAAGAAGGATAAATCAAAATGGGATTAACTTCTATAACTTTATAGATTGCGTAGTTACTGAATTTCCCAGTTTGTCAGCTCATAACAAAATTATATATTTTGATTCTGCTGGTGTTATTTTGAAACTGCAGGAGATGCGAGTTTCCTCTCATTGCTGGCCCCATGACATGAGACAGTAATCTTTCACCTCAGTAAGGTTTGTAGAACACACTGCCCTTTATATAGGCACAACTTTTGTTTTAGGAGACAGTAATCTCATTCTTTTGGGCAAAATAAGCACATTTTCTGCTTCTCTTTCCATGTCTTTGTTCCTTCTCTTTGGTTTTCCATATTTTCTGACACTTGTCATTGGAGACTTAGCGATGACTGGATTTTCCTGGTGTGCTTTAGAGAAAGGTTCCCAAATTCAGATTGCTTGTGTACCACTCTCATAGAAAACAGAATTATTTGTACCAAGAGGAGCTCCTAGCACTGTCCTGAGCTTTGCTCATTTACAAGATGTAGGTAGAGAGAGAAATTTAATTTCCTTGTCTGTTCTCATCTCATGTGGATTCAGTGGTAGAGACCCAAAGGCTTTTTGGCTGTTAAAGTTCAACCAGTGCTTAGTATTCAGTCTCAACAGAGGGAAAATGAAGCAAGATGGATTTACCACTTCCAAGTAAGTGACTTTCATGCTGCTACTCAGAAGCATGTCATGGTTTAGGAACCCCTGTCTTGAAGAGGAAAGACAACAATTCTGATCCTTTGGAAATTCAGCAGAGTTCAGGCATTCATTTGTATCATCTCCCATTGCACCCATAGACATACATCATCAGAGGAAAAAGAGGCATGTGAGGAGCTCCAGTCTGCTCTTTAGCTGAAAGAGGGAACAAAACCATTTTAGATGGTTTATCTAAATGGTCACACCTAACCAAACCAGAGGATTTTTTTATCAAGGGATATGGTTGGTGGGAGGTGGGTATCAGTTCTTAGAATTGTTTTAGTACTCTACTGCCAACTTCCCTCCCTGTTACAGTGTCATCAGGCTGGAATAAGCTTATTTAATATGCCCAAACAAGGATTGAACACCAAACTGCAAGTGGTGATGAGGCAGACCTGTCTGAGCACCACTCAAACAGGAGGTGAATGAAGTCGTAGTTTTGCTTTAGTGCTGCATTTACCCCAAATTCTGTTTCCAAAACTGACTTGAGCTACATTTGCTTGATTATTGGTGCACTGAACAAAGCTCTAGGATGGTTTGTGTATAACATTGCTCTTACAAACAGATGTTTGGTCTCTTTTGTGTTGCATTTCTAATGTCTCAGAGGGCTCTTTCTGTCTCAGCATCTTATCAATAAATGAAGGCATTATCAATGAATATATGTATTTAGAAGGTTTGGAACATAAAGGCAACGTAGCATAGCAGGATTGAACTCTTTATTGCTCAAGAAGTCTTGAAAACTGATGAAATAGTCCCTTTAAGTGAAGGTAGCATTTCTGCTTTACAGTGTAAGTACTGGATGTGTTTTGAAAACTGGCTGTATTTAACATAGGTTTTTTTTTTCCATTTTCTAGGTGTGCAAAACATTTGCCCTTTATTGAATGATCCATTTACTAGATAACCTGTGCAGCTGAGTTGGAACACGTTGCTCCTGGGTTTTCTAAGTGATTTTCCCAAGACTATCGTAGTATCTTTTCACCCAGGAAGCAATGTCTCTCAGAGATTTAGGAAAGCAAACTTTATGTGTATTTACCTGCACTCCTAACTCTTTTTGAATGCTTATTTGCATTAAATTGCCTTTTTTTTTGTCTTTGCCTAGGCTCAATAGACGAGGGGGTGACGGAGGGATTACCCACACTCCAAAGTACCTCTGGCACTAACGCTCATGCAGATGATGATGATCGGTATGTACCAATGTAGTGTGCAAAGTGTTCTGCAGCAAGTGCTGTGCTGTAATTAACCTACCCAGCCTTAATCCCAGAATGTTTAGTTGTTGGTACATCTAATTCTCTGTGTTGATCAAAGTACAATCAGTGCCTGAAGGATCAGATGCTTCAGAAGAATGTAGATGATGAAAGTCAGAATTTGCTTACTTGTTGCTTTTCATTTCCTGTCGATTTCCAGGCAACACCAGTGAAGAAAGATATTCATGTTTTTGCTGTTTCCTCATCACTACTCTTTATTAATAAATTAAAAAAACCCCAAATCTTTATTGTGAAACAGGTGTGGTAGCTGCACGCACGCTGAAGCCAACACAAAGCCACAAAAGCAACAGAATGAAAACACGGACCATGGCTTCACCATTCATAGAATCACAGAATGGTTTGGGTTGGAAGGGACCTTAAAACTCATCCAGTTCCAACCCCCCTGCCAGCAGCAGGGACACCTTCCACTAGACCAGGTTGCTCAAAGCCTCATCCAGCCTGGCCTTCAACACTTCCAGGGAGGGGGCATCCACAATTTCCTTGGGCAACCTGTTCCAGTGTCTGACCACCCTCACAGTGAAGAACTTCTTCCTAATATCTCATCTAAACCTCCCCTCTTTCAGCTTAAACCCATTTCCCCTTGTTTTGTCATTAACTGCCCTTATGAACATTGCTGTTGCCATAAACCACAGAGCAGGCAGAGCAGCCTTAAATCTTTTCTCCCAAACTTTCTGCATGTAGCTTCTTACCGAGATGCTGTGTGTCACTTACTGTAAATATTTAGCAGTCTTTTGCTACACTGGGATGAGTGATTTATTAAGGGAATCCCTTAAAAGGGAAGGCTGGCTGAGAAGGCTGAACTAAAATGGGTCTGTTTGGTTGAAGATGGATTGTAGTTCTGTTAGAGCCAAGTGATGTACCTGCAAGTGGCCTACAAGGGTGCACCCAACTGGTCTGACATAGAGCGAGCTATTCCCTTTCAAAGCAAAATCTTTAAATTATGGACAAAGGAAGGTTTTGCAGAGTGTTTTGTCAGACAAGTGGGTCTGAGGAAGAAGTGTGAAACTTTGGGAGTTGTTCCAGAAACTGTGTCAAGTGAAACTCCCTGTAGAGATAACTATCAAGAGCTGCGTTTTCATAGCTCATAAAAATCTTTCCTGCCATTGCCATCTAAAACTTGTCCCATTGTAGGATTAAATCTGAAGGGAAAATAACTGCTTAGATCAGATTTTGTGTATGGCAGAGAAGACTTTATCTATCTTCCAACAAACCTCAGTATAAAAATAATACCCAGCACTTAGGGTTTGAATTGATAGTAGGAGCACATGTTGCATTCAAACTAATCCAGGTTTTTAAAGCTATAATTCTCAAGTCAGGTGGCATACATGTTTTCAGCAGAGGATTATTGCAGAAATTTCCCATAAAATTGCAGAGCTTCAGCACAAACTGCATAGAAAATAGAAAATATGTAAAATCCTTTTAACACACTGAAAATTCCCACTAAAAGATCCCTTCCATGCAGAAAAGGAAAGAATATTGGCCCTAGTTTATGCCCAAGTTTGAAAATAATTAGTCTCAGAGTAACAGATGCATCAGCAAAATGAACTAGAATTTGCACATTGTTTATATAACAATAAGGGCATTAATACTTATGGGAATTTATGAGAATTTCAGACTCCAGAACTAAAATTTTCTACTGAATGATTTATTTTATAAATTCAGCTGAAAGTGCCAAGACTGTATTTACTCCGTGAATCCATTAAATGTGTAAAATGGTGCTTTCAAGTCCTAAGAAGTTTCCTTTCACACGTGTGCATGTATCTGCCTGTCAGGATGGGACAGTGCATTCTGATACTGGACTTTTGAATTACCAGTTCAAGCATGGAATGGGCACATCAGTAAATAAATATGGCCTGTTATTCACTGTGCAGCAGTTTGGTGCATAAAATGAGATAATACAGAATTCTGAATAAAATCAAACATTCAGCTCTAGGTGAATCATGTGAAAACATGATCAAGAAATCATATGAATGGAGAAAATTTCACTCACTTTGATTTTTGGGGTTTTTTTAATGCACCTTTTGTTTAGATCTAGAGGTTCTCAGCATGTCAAAGTGAGTTGTGAGTGGACAATGCAAATTTATATTGAAAAATAAGTATTTGAGTATGTATATATGATATTTCTGTTCATAAAACAAAGCAGAAGACTAGTCCATCTGAAGGTCTTTCAGAACCATATCTTTACTGCTGTGGAAACAATTGTAAATATTTGAAAATTTAAGATGTCTTACCTCTTGAGTTTCTGTGTTAAATTATTAACATCATTAATTGGTCCTCCTCCATAATCAGTGTTTCATGAACAGCGGGGTCGCACGTCATTGTTGTCAGCTTAGTAGGCACACAGGAATCAGTTAAGTATTAAAACAGTGAAGTTGGCTGTATTTTTTTCTCTGATATTTCACATTTGGATTGGAATACACTTTTCTAGCATAGATCTGTAATTCAGCCATGGCTGGTTTAACACTTAGTTTCTCTATCAGTTCATGGCTGCGTTTAAAAAGGAGTTGCAAAGGCTCAATTATAAAAGATCTCTCTGATCCAATATAATGAGCACCTCCACTTCTCTAAAATAATTGTTATTTACAAATAGAGAACATTTCTAGGCTCACTGAGCATTCTGGCATTCACATTTGTCAGAGTTTAGTTCTACATTGTTAAATATGTAGATAATCTCTTGGTGAAAAGAAGAAAGAATTGCAAGTAGAATATTTTAGCATTACAGTGAAAACATTTTAAACCTGTCTCTTTATCTGGCTGTTACAGAAATTCTCTGAGATGTTAGATGACTCGCAACTGTTAAATGCCACATCTATTACAAATTGCAAGTCATGAAAAATTAAGTATATCTGGGGCGGGGGGAGGGGGGGGGAGAAAAGCAGGGGAGAGAAAATAGGATTGTGTTTCCAATGTAATTTCTTCATTGTGCTAAGGTCTGCGGTTGTGTCACCAATAGGTATTTCAGCCTGCTTGCGGTGTAAGGATGGAAAAAGACATGCCAGTCACTGGTAGCTGGAGAGACTCACAATTCCCCTTTTCTCTGCTTTAGCCAGCCTTTCTCATCATGAAGTTTTTATGTAGGAAAAACACCAAACTTTATTTTCAATTTCTTCTTGGGAGATTTTTCCCTTTCTGTTTCAATTGCAGAGAAGCTGGCACCAATACAGGCTTTGAGGATCAGCTAGCTGGAGAAAGCTGAAAACAAAAAGAGAGCTGTGGCTCCTCATTTCTGCCCTAGTTTGAGTGTCTCCTTAGAAAGCTCTAGGAGCACGATGCACTTCTGCCTCCTCACAATCCCCTAAAGCAGAAATGAAGGAGGAAGGACCTAAGAAACATGTTACCAGAAGATGAAACTCTCTGTAATGCGAGTTAAATGTTCATAGAATCACAGACTGCTTTGGATTGGAAGGGACCTTAAAGCTCATCCAGTCCCAACCCCCCTGCCAGCAGCAGGGACACCTTCCACTAGACCAGGTTGCTCAAAGCCTCATCCAGCCTGGCCTTCAACACTTCCAGGGAGGAGCAGCCACAACTTCCTTGGGCAACCCGTTCCAGTGTCTGACCACCCTCACAGTGAAGAACTTCTTCCTAATATCTAATCTAACCCTCCCCTCTTTCAGCTTAAACCCATTTCCCCTTGTTTTGTCATTAACTGCCCTTATGAAAAGTCCTTCCCCAGCTTTCTTGTAGCCCCTTCAGGTACTGGGAGGCCGCTATAAGATCTCCCTGGAGCCTTCTCTTCTCCAGGCTGAACAGCCCCAACTCTCTCAGCCTGTCCTCACAGCAGAGCTGCTCCAGCCCTCACATCATCCTGGTGGCCTCCTCTGGACTTGTTCTAACTGCTTCATGTCTTTCTTGTGTTGGGGGCTCCAGAACTGGACACAGTATTCCAGGTGGGGCCTTACAAGATCAGAGTAGAGGGGCATTTTGTTGAAAAAAAACCCCAAAATGTAATTCTCATTTGAGCACATCCGTGTGTGTATCTCTATCTACATCTAAGAGCAGGAGTTGTTGCTGCCCAGTCATCCCTTTATCACCCCTGCATTGCAGCTGTCACTTCTGTTGGCTCAGAGCTGTGAAAATTTTAATTGTGAATTCTCCAGTCAGCTGAGCGTGAGGAAGGGATTTGCCCCTTAGCCAGCCTGCGTGACATTTGTCAAATACCAGACCAGGGAAAAGTTGTCCATCCTGGGCCCAAATCAGGTTGGCTATTGGATTATTAAGTTATTATATCAGCTGGACTTGTATGCCTTATGCTTTTTTTGCAGTGTTGTTCTATTTTTTTTAATATTTCTTGTTTGGATAACAGACCTGTCTGTTAGTCTGTGTTGAGGGAGTTTTCATTGGTAAAGGTGAAAGTGTACAGTCATACCAGCTCCAGGGACAAAACTAGTGTTTCCACATCTGAGTAGAGTAAAATCTCCTCTTTATCTAGTGATCTGCTATACTAAGAGGAACAGAAGTGCCAGAGTTTGTCAGACATTTGGTTAGACAAATGATAACCAATGTTGAAAAATACCCTCCTTTATTTCCAGTGACCATCAGTTGGCTTTTTTAAGCCCATAAGTGGCATACGTTCTGCCAGGCCCAGGATATGATCTGCTAACTTCTCACTTGCAAATACCCCCTTTAGCAAAGATCAACAAATCTGTCAGCATCTCTCTTTTCCACAGCTCTCTAGGACCCTGCTGTCTATGAAAAGTAGTGAAGGACAATAAAATTTCTTCTGTAGAGCAAATATTATTCCAGTTCCATATGAGACAGAAATCCTTCTGGATTTTACAGATGGATTGATACTAAACTCCTGCAGGAAACTCTTCTGTCTTGTGTGTTTTGAAAGATACCTCGTGCTCTCTCTCTCCAGATAAATTTTACAACTGGAACTTTTGCCATCATTGTACTCAGAATTCAGATACTCAGTTCTCACAGTTGTATTGACATCCATTTCCAGAGCAGATAAAGACAGTTAAGGTATTGATTTTAAAGAGATGATCCCAGTTCTAGTCCTCCTGTGCTGACCTGGGCTGTGGATTTTTATACGATGCATATGCAAATCTACTTGTGCAGACTGCAGGTTTCATTCCTGTGAGTATCAGAAGTCCACAAATTCAGCCTCACCTTGAAACCAACAATCTGGGCTCCAGATGGAAGCAGACCAGCAAAAGGATTTGTGCAGTTAGGGAGACTTTCTTTTTTTCTCAATACATTTCAAACATTAAAATTTAGTAAAACCAAAATTGCTTTGTTCTGGCCATGAAATATTCCGGGACAGAGCAGTTCCCTGCTGCCAGTGACACACCTGATCTGCCATCAGGCTGTGAGCAAGCTGAAATGTCTATTTCAACAAAAAAAAATAGAGATCTTAATGCTCAGGAAAGGGAAACCCCAGGTAAGTACCAACTGTGGTTGTTATGATGTTTGTACCAGCGGGTTTGTTTTTATTTCACTGTGCCCTTTAGCGAAGCAAGTTCCTTGCCAGAGGACTTGGATTATAACACTGTAGTTTCCCTTAAAACAGTTTGCAGCTAGAGGCTGTGTAGGAGCAATTAGTCAGTTTTAAATAAATTACTTGGAAAGTTCAACTGTTCCTTTATTGTAGTCTGTGTGCTGGTTTTTTTTAAATACAGTGCTTGAGCTGTGCTCATAGAGCCGATTGAATCAGACAAGGAGCAAATATGGATTAATTAGATTAATATTTTAAACTTAGAAATGTGTAATTGCAGATAACTAATGTTTGTTCACTGAACTTGTATTGAAACGAAAATTAATGGGCTTTAATTTCATTTGTAAATATCACTGAAGCTGCAAAATACTCCTTTGCTTTCCAATTTGCTCAGTTCTTTATAAATTTTTCCCCAGGGACTGTTTGCCGATTGTAAATCATCGATACGCTTGAGAAAAAGCCCATGCTTGGAAAAGAAAGTTCAGTTTGCAGCTGGTGCTCAGACCTGTTGCCTAAAGAAACAGATGTTGGAGGTTATTCTCTGGTTCTGTTCAGATCTGCAGAGTCAGTGACTATAAGGCTTCAGATGCAGGTCAGATGTATTGCTGCCGAGGCAGAGATCTCCAGCATAAATAGAGATCTCAAATGCGAAAGGCCAGTCTTTTTATTCTCATACAGTTGTGTTCAAGGTTCACATTTCCACGGGCGAGGCTTTATTGTTTTCCTCTAGCTTGCTTATAAATCAATGAATTTTTTTTCTTTGTAGTTTGGAGAATGTTCAGTATCCCTACCAACTCTACATTGCTCCTTCTACCAGCAGCACAGAGAGACCCAGCCCAAATGGTCCAGACAGACCTTTTCAGTGTCCAACCTGCGGGGTCCGCTTCACTCGCATTCAGAACTTAAAACAACACATGCTTATCCACTCAGGTAAGAAGCATCACTGTTGCCAAGAATTACTAATTTATAGACTCACAGAGGTTTTGCTCACTGTGCAGCAAATATTATAATGCAGTTCTTTTTTTAATCACCTGCCAAGTGCTTGAGAGTTGATTTCAGCAAGATTGGGTAGAGGTATGTCTCACTGAATGCTTGTTTTGATACATCAAATCTGACTGATAGCTCTACTCATGGATGATTAGCGTTTGTGTGGACTGAAAAAACACCTTAATTGCCTGAAACTCATCAGAATAAGTAATTTTCATGATAAAGATGCAAAATGAAATAAAGTATACTTGGCTTTTTTGTTACACAAAAGAAGTGATTTAGATAGAAATTTTTCCTCTTACATGTTGTAATTGTCTGCTGTGTTTTTAGAAGAGACTTGCAGCCATAAGAACGTATTATCTGTCTTATGTTCTTGCATTGAAGAATGTTGTATGCCTTTGGATCTCAGAATTTTTGGAGGGATTGCAGGACAACTGAATTGGTTTGGTAATCAATTTAGCCACTACAGATAGTACAGGTAGCAAAAGGTTTGTTGAATGCCTCCTCTGAGTCTTGATCCCCAAACTGTTGCGTTCATTGTGATTTCTAACTTAAGTATGAACTCTTAATTTAAGTCTTTGCTCTCAGTGTTTTTGAAGTCTTGTCAGCATTACCTGGCAGTAGCATTGATATTTTAGTGACTGAAGGGAGTATTGAAGGGTTATTGCAGCTGAACACTAAGCCTCATGGTTTAACATCTCCTGGTTTGAGCTTGACTCTTGCCTGCAGACAGATGCTGTCCCAATTTTGGGCAGAGCAACTACAATTGTCAAGGTGTAATTTTTTTCACTGTCAGCAATTATTTGTCAGATCCCTTCAAGCAAAACGACCGTGCTGTGTTTAGGCCAGCAGTAATAATCTGTGTTTCATACTTAAAAAAGCAAACTGTGGGCATATTGGCTACAAAGTTATCCCAAGCTGGTTGCTAAAGTCTTAACTGACAGCAGACAGGCTTCAGCAAAACATCTCTGGCTTACTGGCAAGCCCTGGGCAAAGTTGGGAGAGATTTGAATAGCTGGTTTAGCATTATTAGTGTGCAAAAGAAACTCTCAAAACTTGTAAGTGTGGAAAGTGTTTTCACATAAGCAAAATGGCTGAAGAGGTTTGAGGATTTCCTCAAACTAGCAGAGGAAATCGATGCCCTTGGACAGAACGAAAGCATGAGAAGTTGTAGCTCCACGAGATAATATTCCAGTGTATTAGCTTGTTTTCACGTGCTTAACGAGGAGTTTCGGTGTAACCTTAACTACAGCTTTCTCTGTATAAAACCCCAATTAAAAGTTCAGCTCCTGCTTTGAACATCAGCAAAGCAGAGTGAAAGACTGGGGGAATTAACAGCCTGGACTGATGCACATTCAGCCTTTTGAAAAAACCCTTTTCTTATTCCTTGACAGCCCTATTATGAATAGAGCTCCATATTCCAGATTCTTGGCCTCATGTTTAGATTTCCACACTTTTTGGAGTTCAGACTTTGTATTAAATCTTAACTTTTTGGTGATTCAGTCTTTTATGTTGTAGTAGCTGTGTTTGGGTGTGATTATGTACTCTCAGCCACTGCAACGTGTTGCAGAGCTCATTTGTTTTAGGGTTTTATAAGCGCCTGTAATAAATGAAAAATGAACTAGTAACAGAATTTCTCAATTAATATGAGAAAAAAAATGAGAGGGGTGAAGCTAAACTCTCTTAGAGAGCTGTCTGTCATGCAAAATTGCTGAAGATTCTTGTACAGAAAGGTTCCCACGCAATATAAAGGCTGCTGCTTCACCCTTTTTTTTTTCCTGCTGCATTACAGCGGCATCCTTGTGCACACAGTCCCCCTGCCAGAAACACTTCTCTGAGGCCAAAGGCAGCTAGAAAAAGACGTTGCGATTAAGGGTAGTCTGATAATTGCATTGTTGGGAACCACTCTGGCACAAGAATCTCCTGAGATCAAAGGAGTTCAGAGATGGTGGGAGATGACTGCTGCATCAGATACTTTTTGGCTGTGGCTCAGGATCTTAACCATAGTATAATCCACAGAGGCTTGCGCTCATTTTAAACAGCGGGGAGGAAGATGTGTAAGCATCATGGACAGGTCACATTGTTATGAAATTTATTGGGAATTAGTTCTGAGAAAGTGTAGCTCTGTGCTAATTGTTTCTGCTGTTTTAAAAGTTAACCAGAGAGTTCCTTCCTAAAACAGCGCTGCGCTGTGACTGGCCTCAGCTGCCAGAAACTGTTAGAAACCTGGAAGGATTTTTACCAGTGACCTCTCGTTCCAAAAGGTGAACGTGGTTTTTTTTTTGCTTCTCTCTTCCACAGGCATTAAACCATTTCAGTGTGACCGCTGTGGGAAAAAGTTCACCCGAGCTTACTCTCTCAAGATGCATCGCCTGAAGCACGAAGGTAAACGCTGTTTCCGGTGCCAGATATGTAGTGCCACTTTCACTTCCTTCGGGGAATATAAACACCACATGCGGGTTTCCCGGCATATTATCCGCAAGCCTCGGATTTACGAGTGCAAAACATGCGGCGCCATGTTCACCAACTCTGGAAATTTAATCGTTCACCTGAGGAGCTTGAACCATGAAGCATCAGAGCTAGCAAACTACTTCCAGAGCAGGTGAGGTGCACAGCAAAAACCTAACAGGGAAACTTGTTTTTTTTATTTTTTTAATTTTTTTTGCCTTATTTTTTTTCCCCCCCTAAATCATCTTTTCCTGCTTTCAGGGCAGCCTGCTGTGCCTCTCATCAGGTTGCCAGCTAATCCGAGTCAAATTCATTCTTGTGCCACTATCTGTTATATCTCATCTGTCTTACAGCATATAAGATATATATATAGGAGGGCACTGGAGAATCGAGTGATACGCAGAAGCTGCTTCTGGGCTACTTAATTTCTCTTTTTAGTAGAAAATCTATGGACAGGGTAATGGTGTTAAGCCATAGAGTTCTGTACTATAGTGTTTGTGGAGTGCTGTAAATGATTTGCTATTCAAAATATTGTACATACCCTGTTCACTTACGTAGGGTGCAGACTTGTGACTTCATTTTAAGCACTTGCTTGATGGTGGGTATTGTGGAAAGATTGCATGACTCCAGACCTTCTCTTATTTTTTCATTTTCTAGGTAACATACTGCTGAATGATCAGACTAACAGGGTTCCAAATAGTAAAGGCCACTTGGACATTTCTTGTTTATCAGGGCAAAAAAGACTTGGCATGTCTCACAAAATGCACTTCACTAAAGACTCTTAAAAGGATTCTGAGGCATCAGACTAGCACTGCATTCTCATATTGAAATAAATGTTTGTAACCATTGGAATTTGAGATAGATATGAAAAGTGGATGAGGGAAATTGGAGGGAGATAGATCTCGCAGCTCTTAGATCTATAGAGAGGGTGCAGCTTGCTGTATATAAGTCATCTGTCTTCATAAATACATCTCTCTTCATAAATTCGAGACATTATGCTTTTACCCCTAGAAAACATTTCAGCTTTTGGTTCTATTTGGTTATCTCAGAAGTGATGCAGGATGAAAACATTGCAAAACAAACCAGGCAAACCAGTCACTGTTTTTTCCAACAGAATATTGTTGTTTAAAAGTACAAGTGCTTCATGTCTGCGGGTTTACGCAGTTCTTGGTTCCGAATGCTTGTGCTAAAACTAGAGCGAAAACTCTTTAAGAGATGATGCCATGGTTGTGGTAAGCACTTTATTGTTGTCATCAAATTAAAGTCAGATTAAAGGACGTGATTTCAGTTGTCTATAGGCCTTCCTGTAGTTTGAATTGACAAACACGAGGTTTAACCTAGTGCCTCATGTACAAACTTAGACGGCTGGTGCTGAAAATTTACAAAGAAATGTTATTTTTGTTACGTGCTCACACTCTGAAAATACTACTGGAGAGTTTGGTAGTGGTTTTTTTTCCTTTGGTTACACTCAGCCATCAGTTGGTAAGAGTAAGTTACAGAACTGTTGTCCAGAAAGGACTGAAAAGGGAAGGAAATGCAATTCCGTCCTTTTCACAGTAGTGTGACACATGTCAACATCACAGAGCACCGAGGGGTTGGCAGCCTCCTTACCCTTGTTTCCTCGCCTCGTGCTTCTGTTTCCAGCCTGCCCACCACTCTGAGAGGAGTGCTGCTGCTGTTTCTTGGGTGGATCTTATCTCAGTGGTGGAAAAGGCTCACGTCTTTGCTGAACTCATTTTTGTTTCTGTTTTTAAAGGTTGAGTGCTCCCTTTTTTTCAATGAGGTTTTTCAGTGCCGTATGATGTTCCAGACATTAACTTTCATTCTCATCAAGGTGATACAGTCTAAATAATCATAAGTTGCTGTGTAGGAAATAAGAATGCAAACCAATATGAAATAGATGCCTTTGAATAAATTCTCTCTGTGTGTTTAAATGAGAACAAGGTTACAGTGCTTAGTGAAGTATGTCGCTGTGATGATCTCGGAGCAATGTGAAATGAATATCTTTGTTCTCTGTGCAATGCAGTGTGTAGCTTGTGTCATGTAACTGATACAAAGAAACTGATACCTCTCATGTTTGTGTGAGAAATGACATTTCTCTTCTGTCCTTTGCCCCTCTTCTAGTGACTTCCTAGTACCGGACTACTTAAACCAGGAACAAGAAGAGACCCTCGGGCAGTATGAGCTAGGGGAGCATGGCTTTGAAAGCAACTCTTCTGTCCAAATGCCTGTCATTTCACAGGTGTCGTCAACTCAGAATTGTGAAAGCACTTTCCCCTTGGGGTCTCTGGGTGGGTTGGCAGAGAAGGAAGAAGATGTGCCAGAGCAGCCAAAGACTAACGCCACTGCTGAGGCAGCCGCAGGTGACCCTCCAAAACCGGAGCTGTCATCTATTACTATTGAATAATTCATGGTTTGGTTTCACTTTTGTTCTTTGGAAAGTGCCTGTGTTTGGTCCTGTACATTTTAATTTAATTTTTTTTTTTTTTTTAAACAAAAGTGGGGAGATTTTCCCTTTTTACTTTGTAAGCTACGCTTTAAACAGAAAACTGCAACAGATGTTACATTATTTTTCATGACTGAATGATCACTTCTGTGAAAATATTTAAGACTGAATGCACAAAAAAGATCTTGTCAGAACATCATGGAAGCTGTGATACACTTTTAAAAGAAGAACAACCAATTCAGATCACTTTAACTATTTCTTCTTCCACAGTTAGAGCAGCTCATTAAGTTTCTCTTGCTTCTGCAGACCCTCTGGTTAAGGGAAAGAAATCAAGAGGAAACCTTTTTAAAATGACAAACAAAAGGATGCATTGGAAATCATTGTTGACCAGTTTTGACTAGTTTTGAGTGGATGCTTTAATCTTCTGCATAAAAAAAAAAGAGAGACTTCCTATCCTATCTCTGTGCCTGCTGTTTTTCAAAGCGCTTACTGTAACCCTTGCCTTGGAAATGGTAAGCATTTTTGAAACTAACAGTCACACACTTTGGAAAAACACGTTGTCCCTTTTCATCTCAGATGAATCAGTTTTGACAAATCAAGTGATGTCATGCCAGGTATTCCTACTTCTTATATTCCAATCCTTTTAGAAACTGCTTGATCAAATAACCTGTCCAGATTTGCCCATCTAAAGTTAGACGTGGAAGGAAGTACTTACGGTCAGGAAACGTCTAATGGTGCATAATGAATTGAGGATGATAGGAGAATATATTTGTGTGCAAGCCTGACAAATATCTCATGACTGTATCTTTCTGTAGAAGGGGAACCACGTATGAAAATGAAGGTTTTCCCACCTTAAATGAGAACATCTTAAATCCTGGCCAGATTGTTTGCAGTTCTGGTCACTCCCCCCTATCATACATACTGTATTTTTTACCAGTCTCCAAAAGCTAGCTAGAGAGAGTTTACAGTTGAGAAAAAAAATTAAAAAGAACTCTTTTGTGCATTATTGCACATTTTTTTGTTTATACATACACATGTATAGTTTCTGAGATCTTTATTAGTCTGTTTTGGACAAAACAAGCAATTTCTTCTCTTTAGAGGCCAACTTTCTATCTAACCCAACAGGGGGTTGTTTACAAAAAGCCTATATAGCAATGATGAATTGTTCCTGTTTCAAAACATTTTAAATCCTTGCCAACTCAGTTTATTAAAGGCCATTACTCCAGCTACATACACAGCTCAAGTAAGCAATAAATTGAAAGATTTGCAATTTCAGTTTTCCATATTTAGAAAAAGCTGCAAATTTCGGGTGTGGGATTTTCAGAGCAGAGAGTCTTGTTTTGTTGAGGCTGTTTGAGCTCTAGTACTGCTTTGAAACCTAAATTAGGAAATACATTTGGAGGTTTGTGATTTTATTTTATTTTTTTTTTCATGGCTACTGAAGTTAAATCAGTGTTTGATGCCAAATGCCTGTCGCCTACAGATGACGTGCTGAGGGAGTAGGTATTACTTGATCTTAGTATTCCAAAAGCATGATCTACTCCTTTAGTTTTGAATCTTGGGGGGGGTTTAAATTGTTCCTCTCTGTCTGGATTTGTTTTATGCAAACATGAAGAGGAAATTAAACCAATAGAGAAAGGTTGCTTCTGAAGAAACAAGAGACACAAAAGTTGTATTATATTGCAAGATCAAATTGTATTCACTTAGCTCAGGCAGCTCTGATGCTCTGTAGGTCTGAGATGTTTCTACTAATAGCCAACTTTTGTAAGGAAAAATGTTTATTGCCCTTTGGAAAGAGTTTAAAGGGTTTCAGTGAATTTAACAATTTTTCTCCCGCTGTGTTTTAGGTAAAACCCACACATTTTAGTTAAATAGAATGAAAACAGTTGGGATTTAAGTCCTTTCCAAGTTACTGGAATGAAGTTTCTCCAGCAGATCCAGAGAGAGTTTTAGAAACATGCTGCAAAGAAGTTCTCTGCTACAATTCAGTCTTGCATGCCTGCTTTTGTAAGTCTTCTTGAGAAGGGCTTGAGGGAGAAATTCTTTTTTTGGGATGCTGTACTGTGAATTAGTCCAGTGTCTGTTGATGGGCTGAATTTAAAGACCAGTTCTCTTCCACTTCTGATTTCTATGACTGAGAAGCCAATGAGACAAGACAATGCCTTTTGCTGAGTTTTATCCTAAATTATAGGGCTATGACAGTGAACTCAAAGATATAATTTTCCTTTTTTTCTGCTAAGTATTACTCCACTTTGCAGGTGTATGAGAATCCTTTGTGATTTGTGTAGTAAAAGTACTTCACACAGAAACACATTTCCAGACTGTACAGATGGAATAATCAGAGGTGGCCAGATAGACATGGACATAATTTTCTGTTAGAATCTGATAATTTTCATCCATTAGATATTTTGCTAAATAGTTTATCAGTGAGGAGATGTGCAAATACAGAATAGACATATCTGGATATTGGATTTTTAAGACTTAAAATTTAGTGTCAGAAGGCAAACTGCTTTCTGAATACCAAAGAGAAAAAAGTTAAACAGACTTTGTAGCTCTAATCTGTTCTTCCTTGAAAAGAAATGAGTATCATTAATGTTAACATCTTGGTACAAGGCAAGTCATGGGTTTCATTGTCCATTGCATTGTGTTACACATTATCTTTTCAACCCTGTAATCTCTGTGTAACATCTTAATTTAGTTCTCACTTTTCAGTCTGATTCAACTGCAGGAACAATAGAGTTCTTAGAGGAATTTTTGTTTGGTTTAGGGTTGGGTTTACTTGTTAATTTTCCTGTTTGTAATTGTTTCTTGGCAATATCTCTTTTCTGCATAGAAGTGAACACAAATTAAATACAAATAGCATTTTATTTCTCTTCCCTAACTTGTTGGAAGTGTCCAGTTCTTTGAAATGTTCTTTTTTACATCTGAGAGATGTAAAAACATTGGGCATCTTAATTTCTTTTGCTAATATATTTAGATTCCAAATTAAGCAAGGTAGATACCTAACTTAGCTAGAAGAAACTTGCCTTAAACTATATTTGGGATTAAACCTAACGCATAAATTTATTTCAATACATTATCAGAGTGTTTTGAAGTCTGGACTGCATTTTCCTTTTTTCCCAAAAAAAAACCCCCAAACCCACCCCACTATTTGCATTTACATTTCTGCTTAACAAGGATCACAGAGTAGCTGAGATTGGAAGGTGATCCAGTCTAACCCCTGTGCTCAAAGCAGAGGCAGCAAGAACAGGTTGCTCAGTCGAGGCAGGTTTGGAATATCTGCAAAGATGGAAACTCCTCACGGTCTCTGGGAAACCTGTGCCAGTGTTTGTCCACCCTCACAGGAAAAAAGGTTTTAGTGTGTTTAGATGGGATTTCCTGTTTAGATATGAGGAAGAAGTTCTTCTCTGTGAGGGTGGTCAGACACTGGAACAGGTTGCCCAAGGAAGCTGTGGCTGCTCCCTCCCTGGAAGTGTTTGTGGCCAGGCTGGATGAGGCTTTGAGCAACCTGGTCTAGTGGAAGGTGTCCCTGCTGCTGGCAGGGGGGTTGGAACTGGATGAGCTTTAAGGTCCCTTCCAACCCAAACCATTCTATGATTCAGTTTGTGCCCACTGACAAAAGTCTGGCTCCATCTTCTTTACTCCCTTCTATCTGGTAGTTTTACACATTGATAAGATCCCCCCTGAGCCTTCTCTTCTCCAGGCAAAACACTCTGAGCTTTCTCAGCCCCTATGGCAAATGCTCTGGTCCTTTCAGCATCTCTGTGGCCCTTGTCAGTCGCTCAGAATTTCTTCCAAATAGCGACACCTACGACCCATTGCAGCAGTTTCTTTGTCAACGAGTAATCTCCAGATTCATTCACAGAGTGATTTATGTCTTGCCTTTACTTACCCTTTTCCCACGTGGCACCAATTTTTGCACTCAGTGGAAAATCCTTTCCTCCCCCATTTCTTTTGTAAGCAGAGTGCCTTCACTACCACAGAACTAGCAAGGACTTTGTGCAGGGTCTTTACCCCTTCCCAGTGTTCCCAGAGCAGTGTGTCTGATGGGAAAAATGGGAAAGGAAGGGATAGGGTTTGTTTTTGTTTGTTTTGTTTTTTTTTCCTGACTTAACATGATGTTTTG